>NC_079190.1:16046010-16085888 GCF_029499605.1 Hyla sarda | reverse complement strand
ATGTATGTACACAGTGACCTCACCAGCAGAATAGTGAATGCAGCTCTGGAGTATAAAATAGGATATAACTCAGGATCAGTACAGGATAAGTTATGTAATGTATGTACACAGTGACCTCACCAGCAGAATAGTGAGTACAGCTCTGGAGTATAATACAGGATATAACTCCGGATCAGTACAGGATAAGTAATGTAATATATGTACACAGTAACCCCACCAGCAGAATAGTGAGTACAGCTCTGGAGTATAATACAGGATATAACTCAGGATCAGTACAGGATAAGTAATGTAATGTATGTACACAGTGACCTCACCAGCAGAATAGTGAGTACAGCTCTGGAGTATAATACAGGATATAACTCAGGATCAGTACAGGATAAGTAATGTAATGTATGTACACAGTGACCTCACCAGCAGAATAGGGAGTACAGCTCTGGGGTATAATACAGGATATAACTCAGGATCAGTACAGGATAAGTACAGGATAAGTAATGTAATGTATGTACACAGTGACCTCACCAGCAAAATAGTGAGTACAGCTCTGGAGTATAATACAGGATATAACTCAGGATCAGTACAGGATAAGTAATGTAATGTATGTACACAGTGACCTCACCAGCAGAATAGTGAGTACAGCTCTGGAGTATAATACAGGATATAACTCAGGATCAGTACAGGATAAGTAATGTAATGTATGTACACAGTGACCTCACCAGCAGAATAGGGAGTACAGCTCTGGGGTATAATACAGGATATAACTCAGGATCAGTACAGGATAAGTACAGGATAAGTAATGTAATGTATGTACACAGTGACCTCACCAGCAGAATAGTGAGTACAGCTCTGGAGTATAATACAGGATATAACTCAGGATCAGTACAGGATAAGTAATGTAATGTATGTACACAGAGACCTCACCAGCAGAATAGTGAGTACAGCTCTGGAGTATAATACAGGATATAACTCAGGATCAGTACAGGATAAGTAATGTAATGTATGTACACAGTGACCTCACCAGCAGAATAGTGAGTACAGCTCTGGAGTATAATACAGGATATAACTCAGGATCAGTACAGGATAAGTAATGTAATGTATGTACACAGTGACCTCACCAGCAGAATAGGGAGTACAGCTCTGGGGTATAATACAGGATATAACTCAGGATCAGTACAGGATAAGTACAGGATAAGTAATGTAATGTATGTACACAGTGACCTCACCAGCAAAATAGTGAGTACAGGTCTGGGGTATAATACAGGATATAACTCAGGATCAGTACAGGATAAGTAATGTAATGTATGTACACAGTGACCCCACCAGCAGAATAGTGAGTACAGCTCTGGAGTATAATACAGGATATAACTCAGGATCAGTACAGGATAAGTAATGTAATGTATGTACACAGTGACCTCACCAGCAGAATAGTGAGTACAGCTCTGGAGTATAATACAGGATATAACTCAGGATCAGTACAGGATAAGTAATGTAATGTATGTACACAGTGACCTCACCAGCAGAATAGTGAGTACAGCTCTGGAGTATAATACAGGATATAACTCAGGATCAGTACAGGATAAGTAATGTATATACACCATTGAAACATTGTTCTTCACACAGATCAGTTTTATATCTATATTGATGTTTAGAAATAAGAGATACATAAAATGATGGCAGGAAAAAAAAATAAAAAAATAAAAGATAAAATAACAATCACAAAACATGGGCGTTCTCTCGACACTTTGTTATACTGTACGTATCTGTGCGGTAGCTGGAGGGGTGACAGACACTACTGACAGATGAGATGGAGACAGCAGAGAGCGGTGTGAGACAAATCACAGATCAATGTGTGAAAATTAACAAAAAGGAAAAACGTTTGTAACAGATGGAAGTAGCTGAAAAAGTTCTCTATTCTTTGGTGCTTACTAAACATCCTATAAGCGGCCATAGGTGTAATGATCAGTGATCTGACGCTAACTGCAAACTACAACTCCCAGCATGCCCAGACAGCCAAAAGCTGGAGGCACACTGATTGGGAAACACTTCTCTGTTTACCATAAGTGAACACTCACTGTTTACATCCCCGATTGGCTGAAAACTTTAGGCCTCGTTCCCATTGCCGCTATTCGGAGTTCCATCGGCAATCCGGCAGAAGGATGGGAGTTTAGCAGAGAAAAAAATGGTGCTAAATTATCGGGTCACCGACAGAAACATGCAAGTGATTGGGGTCCGTCGAGACCCGGTAGTAGCCGTTCGCATCCGACCCGTTTTAGGGTCAGATTGGCGCAAAAGAAAGAAAAACAAAAAGGAGCCAATTGGACCTTTAAAGGGGTACTCCGCTGCTCAGCGTTGGAACAAACTGCCGGGAGCTCGTGACGTCATAGCCCCGCCCCCTCAATGCAAATCTATGGGAGGGGGCGTGACAACGCCCCCTCCCATAGACTTGCATTGAGGGGCAGGGCGTGACGTCATGAGGGAGCGGGGCTATGACATCACGAGTTCCCGATGCCGGCTCCAGCGTTCGGAACAGTTTGTTCCGAACGCTGAGCAGTGGAGTACCCCTTTAACGGGCCGAATGCGAAAGGCAATGTTGACCTAGCCTTAACCTAATATTATCACAGCTGAGGGTCTGTTACAACTGTATTAAGTCCCAACAATCCAACAGATTGGATACATGTAATGTTCGCACAAAGCAGTTGTATGATGCTGAATTGTGAATGCAGCTCTGCAGGTGACTAGAGATGAGAGAACTTACAGTAAATTTGATTCGTCACGAACTTCTCGGCTCGGCAGTTGATGACTTTTCCTGCATAAATTAGTTCAGCTTTCAGGTGCTCTGGTGGGCTGGAAAAGGTGGATACAGTCCTAGAAGACTCTTTCCTAGGAATGTATCCACCTTTTCCAACCCACCGGAGCACCGGAAAGCTGAACTAATTTATGCAGGATAAGTCATCAACTGCCGAGCCGAGAAGTTTGTGACGAATCGAATTTACTGTAAGTTCGCTCATCTCTACAGGTGACACCAGAGTGAGTGTGTGTGTGTGTATATATATATATATATATATATATATATATATATATATATATATATATATATATATTTATATATATACACACACATATATACACACACACAGAGCCCCATGTGTGTATATGTATATTTTGATGAGACTTGGTCACATGTTACTCAATTTAACACTAATATATTTTAGTTACATATAACACTACCCCTGTGGGGTAGATTCTCTGAAGTCTCATGCACGTCTATGGAGTTCCGTTACATCTCCTGAATGCAATACTCCTGGCTGCGGAGACTGCCCGGGACTTTTAAACATCCAAACAATTTATGAGGTCAAGATGAGATAGGACCCATTTGGCCCATCCAGACTTCCCAATATTCTGAATACTATCACTAGTCCCTGATTGGTAAACATATAATGTGTCGGCAGATAAGAACCATTGGGTCCATCCAGACTGCCCAATATTTTGAATACTATTAATAGTCCTTTTCCACAAGGTTGGTAGGAAGATGGGGCAACGGCAAAAGTACTCTGCTAGTTACACAATACAGTGTTCCCTCAACATACGATGGTAATCCGTTCCAAACGGACCATCGTTTGTTGAAACCATCGTATGTTGAAGGATCCGTACAATGTAAAGTATAGGACAGTGGTCTACAACCTGCGGATCTCCAGATGTTGCAAAACTACAACTCCCAGTATGCCCGGACAGCAACGGCTGTCCGGGCATGCTGGGAGTTGTAGTTTTGCAACATCTGGAGGTCCGCAGGTTGAAGACCACTGGTAGAGGAAGTCGTACTCACCTGTCCCCGCCGCTCTGGACCGTCACCGCTGCCCTGGATGTCGCCCTCCATCGCTGTCGCCGCGTCCCCCGGGGTGTCCCCGACGCTCCGGCAAGGCCTCTGCTTCCCCGACATCCTCGCTCTCCTCTCCTCATCGCCATCACGTCGCTACGCACACCGCTCCTATTGGATGACGGGACGTCGTGCGCAGCGACGTGATGACGACGATGGAGGGCGACGACGATGCAGGGGATCCCGAAGAGGACGCTCCGGAGCCCCCGAGGACAGGTAAGTGATCGTCAGAGGACCACACGGGGCACCGTAAACGGCTATCTGGTGGCAGCTGAAGCAGTCTGCGCTGCCGGATAGCCGTTTATGCGATGGCCCCGACATACAAAAGCATCGTATGTTGATGCTGCCTCTGAGAGGCCATCGTATGTTGAATTGATCGTATGTCGGGGCCATCATAGGTTCGGGGGGGGTCACTGTATATCTAATGCAGAAATTTTTGCTTAAATTACACCCATCTCTCATATAAAGTAAAGTCAGGCACTGAATTATGGGTGATGGGTGCTCTTTAAGAACCTCAGAGCTGATGAACAGTTCAATAAAAAGGTCACCAATGGGCCGTACCAAGTGTGAGGATCCGTTGTTGATCATGGTGGGTAGACTGGCCCATCGCTCGTTCTCCAGCTCCTCCATCACCTGGTTCATGGCGCTCTTCAACCACGTGTCTACCGAAACCCCAATCTGTCTCAATAGGTCAAGACGAGCTTCTGCCTTCAGCTTAGTGATCTGCCGCAAACACAGAGAAGACATAATGTCAGCATTGGTGATTATAAGATCAGTGCACGGGAAAAATATATCAATAGGAACAAATGCTCAGCTGTGCGAAGTATTAGGCCTGTGCAGAGCAGCAGAGGGTGACTGACCAGAGGGATGATCAAACACCAAGAACATTCAAGTAACCCATGGGTCATGTGACCTCCACAAATTACCCAGAAGTGACAGCTCATCCCTGGGAAATGCCACCGCCCAGTCATCCATGACCATCCTCCGATATGTGACTCATTGACAGAAGGTCTATACAGAAATGTATACTAAACCCTACACCCCAAACAGTCACCCCGAGAACATCATGTGATCAGCTCAGCCTCCAATGCTAAATAAGTAGTTATATTATTGTATATAGGAGCAGTATTATAGTAGTTATATTCTTGCATATAGGGGCAGTATTATAGTAGTTATATTCTTGTATATAGGAGCAGTATTATAGTAGTTATATTCTTGTATATAAGAGGCAGTATTATAGTAGTTATATTCCTGTATATAGGAGCAGTATTATAGTAGTTATATTCTTGTATATAGGAGCAGTATTATAGTAGTTATATTCTTGTATATAGGAGCAGTATTATAGTAGTTATATTCTTGTATATAGGAGGCAGTATTATAGTAGTTATATTCTTGTATATAGGGGCAGTATTATAGTAGTCATATTCTTGTATATAGGAGCAGTATTATAGTAGTTATATTCTTGTATATAGGAGCAGTATTATAGTAGTTATATTCTTGTATATAAGAGGCAGTATTATAGTAGTTATATTCTTGTATATAGGAGCAGTATTATAGTAGTTATATTCTTGTATATAGGAGCAGTATTATAGAAGTTATATTCTTGTATATAGGAGCAGTATTATAGTAGTTATATTCTTGTATATTGGAGCAGTATTATAGTAGTTATAGTCTTGTATATAGGAGGCAGTATTATAGTAGTTATATTCTTGTATATAGGAGCAGTATTATAGTAGTTATATTCTTGTATATAGGAGCAGTATTATAGTAGTTATATTCTTGTATATAGGAGCAGTATTATAGTAGTTATATTCTTGTATATAGGAGCAGTATTATAGTAGTTATATTCTTGTATATAGGAGCAGTATTATAGTAGTTATATTCTTGTATATAGGAGACCGTATTATAGTAGTTATATTCTTGTATATAGGAGCAGTATTATAGTAGTTATATTCTTGTATATAGGAGGCAGTATTATAGTAGTTATATTCTTGTATATAGGAGCAGTATTATAGTAGTTATATTCTTGTATATAGGAGACCGTATTATAGTAGTTATATTCTTGTATATAGGAGCAGTATTATAGTAGTTATATTCTTGTATATAGGAGGCAGTATTATAGTAGTTATATTCTTGTATATAGGAGCAGTATTATAGTAGTTATATTCTTGTATATAGGAGCAGTATTATAGTAGTCATATTCTTGTATATAGGGGGCAGTATTATAGTAGTTATATTCTTGTATATAGGAGACAGTATTATAGTAGTTATATTCTTGTATATAGGAGCAGTATTATAGTAGTTATATTCTTGTATATTGGAGCAGTATTATAGTAGTTATAGTCTTGTATATAGGAGGCAGTATTATAGTAGTTATATTCTTGTATATAGGAGCAGTATTATAGTAGTTATATTCTCTTACATAGGAGGCAGTATTATAGTAGTTATATTCTTGTATATAGGAGCAGTATTATAGTAGTTATATTCTTGTATATAGGAGCAGTATTATAGTAGTTATATTCTTGTATATAGGAGCAGTATTATAGTAGTTATATTCTTGTATATAGGAGCAGTATTATAGTAGTTATATTCTTGTATATAGGAGCAGTATTATAGTAGTTATATTCTTGTATATAGGAGCAGTATTATAGTAGTTATATTCTTGGATATAGGAGCAGTATTATAGGAGTTATATTCTTGTATATAGGAGCAGTATTATAGTAGTTATATTCTTGTATATAGGAGCAGTATTATAGTAGTTATATTCTTGTATATAGGAGCAGTATTATAGTAGTTATATTCTTGTATATAGGAGCAGTATTATAGTAGTTATATTCTTGTATATAGGAGCAGTATTATAGTAGTTATATTCTTGTATATAGAAGCAGTGTTATAGTAGTTATATTCTTGTATATAGGAGCAGTGTTATAGTAGTTATATTCTTGTATATAGGAGTAGAATTATAGTAGTTATATTCTTGTATATAGGAGCAGTATTATAGTAGTTATATTCTTGTATATAGGAGCAGTATTATAGTAGTTATATTCTTGTATATAGGAGGCAGTATTATAGTAGTTATATTCTTGTATATAGGAAGCAGTATTATAGTAGTTATATTCTTGTACATAGAAGCAGTATTATAGTAGTTATATTCTTGTACATAGGAGCAGTATTATAGTAGTTATATTCTTGTATATAGGAGCAGTATTATAGTAGTTATATTCTTGTATATAGGAGCAGTGTTATAGTAGTTATATTCTTGTATATAGGAGTAGAATTATAGTAGTTATATTCTTGTATATAGGAGCAGTATTATAGTAGTTATATTCTTGTATATAGGAGCAGTATTATAGTAGTTATATTCTTGTATATAGGAGGCAGTATTATAGTAGTTATATTCTTGTATATAGGAAGCAGTATTATAGTAGTTATATTCTTGTACATAGAAGCAGTATTATAGTAGTTATATTCTTGTACATAGGAGCAGTATTATAGTAGTTATATTCTTGTATATAGGAGCAGTATTATAGTAGTTATATTCTTGTATATAGGAGCAGTATTATAGTAGTTATATTCTTGTATATAGGAGCAGTATTATAGTAGTTATATTCTTGTATATAGGAGCAGTATTATAGTAGTTATATTCTTGTATATAGAAGCAGTGTTATAGTAGTTATATTCTTGTATATAGGAGCAGTGTTATAGTAGTTATATTCTTGTATATAGGAGTAGAATTATAGTAGTTATATTCTTGTATATAGGAGTAGAATTATAGTAGTTATATTCTTGTATATAGGAGCAGTATTATAGTAGTTATATTCTTGTATATAGGAGCAGTATTATAGTAGTTATATTCTTGTATATAGGAGGCAGTATTATAGTAGTTATATTCTTGTATATAGGAAGCAGTATTATAGTAGATATATTCTTGTACATAGGAGGCAGTATTATAGTAGTTATATTCTTGTATATAGGAGCAGTATTATACTAGTTATATTCTTGTATATAGGAGGCAGTATTATAGTAGTTATATTCTTGTATATAGGAGGCAGTATTATAGTAGTTATATTCTTGTATATAGGAGGCAGTATTATAGTAGTTATATTCTTGTATATAGGAGGCAGTATTATAGTAGTTATATTCTTGTATATAGGAAGCAGTATTATAGTAGTTATATTCTTGTATATAGGAGGCAGTATTATAGTAGTTATATTCTTGTATATAGGAGCAGTATTATAGTAGTTATATTCTTGTATATAGGAAGCAGTATTATAGTAGTTATATTCTTGTATATAGGAGGCAGTATTATAGTAGTTATATTCTTGTATATAGGAGCAGTATTATACTAGTTATATTCTTGTATATAGGACCAGAATTATAGTAGCTATATTCTTGTATATAGGAGCAGTATTATAGTAGTTATATTCTTGTATATAGGAGCAGTATTATAGTAGTTATATTCTTGTATATAGGAGGCAGTATTATAGTAGTTCTATTCTTGCATATAGGAGCAGTATTATAGTAGTTATATTCTTGTATATAGGAGCAGTATTATAGTAGTTATATTCCTGTATATAGGAGCAGTATTATAGTAGTTATATTCCTGTATATAGGAGCAGTATTATAGTAGTTATATTCTTGTATATAGGAGCAGTATTATAGTAGTTATATTCTTGTATATAGGAGCAGTATTACAGTAGTTATATTCTTGTATATAGGAGCAGCATTATAGTAGATATATTCTTGTATATAGGAGCAGTATTATAGTAGTTATATTCTTGTATATAGGAAGCAGTATTATAGTAGTTATATTCTTGTATATAGGAAGCAGTATTATAGTAGATATATTCTTGTACATAGGAGGCAGTATTATAGTAGTTATATTCTTGTATATAGGAGCAGTATTATACTAGTTATATTCTTGTATATAGGAGGCAGTATTATAGTAGTTATATTCTTGTATATAGGAGGCAGTATTATAGTAGTTATATTCTTGTATATAGGAGCAGTATTATAGTAGTTATATTCTTGTATATAGGAGGCAGTATTATAGTAGTTATATTCTTGTATATAGGAAGCAGTATTATAGTAGTTATATTCTTGTATATAGGAGGCAGTATTATAGTAGTTATATTCTTGTATATAGGAGCAGTATTATAGTAGTTATATTCTTGTATATAGGAAGCAGTATTATAGTAGTTATATTCTTGTATATAGGAGGCAGTATTATAGTAGTTATATTCTTGTATATAGGAGCAGTATTATACTAGTTATATTCTTGTATATAGGACCAGAATTATAGTAGCTATATTCTTGTATATAGGAGCAGTATTATAGTAGTTATATTCTTGTATATAGGAGCAGTATTATAGTAGTTATATTCTTGTATATAGGAGGCAGTATTATAGTAGTTCTATTCTTGCATATAGGAGCAGTATTATAGTAGTTATATTCTTGTATATAGGAGCAGTATTATAGTAGTTATATTCCTGTATATAGGAGCAGTATTATAGTAGTTATATTCCTGTATATAGGAGCAGTATTATAGTAGTTATATTCTTGTATATAGGAGCAGTATTATAGTAGTTATATTCTTGTATATAGGAGCAGTATTACAGTAGTTATATTCTTGTATATAGGAGCAGCATTATAGTAGATATATTCTTGTATATAGGAGCAGTATTATAGTATTTATATTATTGTATATAGGAGCAGTATTATAGTAGTTATATTCTTGTATATAGGGAGCAGTATTATAGTATTTATATTCTTGTATATAGGAGCAGTATTATAGTAGTTATATTCTTGTATATAGGAGGCAGTATTATAGTAGTTATATTCTTGTATATAGGAAGCAGTATTATAGTAGTTATTTTCTTGTATATAGGGGCAGTATTATAGTAGTTATATTCTTGTATATAGGAGCAGTATTATAGTAGTTATATTCTTGAATATAGGAGCAGTATTATAGTAGTTATATTCTTGTTTATAGGGGCAGTATTATAGTAGTTATATTCTTGTATATAGGAGCAGTATTATAGTAGTTATATTCTTGTATATAAGAGCAGTATTATAGTAGTTATATTCTTGTATATAGGAGCAGTATTATAGTAGTTATATTCTTGTTTATAGGAGCAGTATTATAGTAGTTATATTCTTGTATATAGGAGCAGTATTATAGTAGTTATATTCTTGTTTATAGGAGCAGTATTATAGTAGTTATATTCTTGTATATAGGAGCAGTATTATAGTAGTTATATTCTTGTATATAGGATAAGTATTATAGTAGTTATATTCTTTTACATAGGAGGCAGTATTATAGTAGTTATATTCTTGGATATAGTATCTTGATTATGTGATAGGCACTTTAGTTAAGAAGAAATGAGCTTTAAGTAGTTTTAATTTCCCTTTTCTGCTCCTCCTAGCAGCTCATACTATTCCCAGTAGGGGGCAACACTCCTCCTAAGGTATATGAAATATGAAATATCTGCTATAGCCCAAGGCATGATGGGAGTAACATTCTGCATGAATGTTGTATAAAAATAAAATAATAATAATAATAATGATATATCTTTTTTTCTTTTTTACTGAATAGACTTTTTAGCTTCTCAGAATACAATACTTAGATCATTGCATTTGTGTTTTCCCCCCCAAAATCTCCCTAAGAGAATAACCCCAATGAACAGAGGGACTCTATGCGTGAGTATTTGAGCCATTAACTTATAGGAAATTGTACGGTCATTCCTGGGGGAACCGAGGAAGTGCTCAAATACTTCCCATGAGGACGGGAACAAAATTACGGTTTTGTAATTAAAAACACTGCAATATCCCCTTAAGGATAATTCTAGAAGAAGAATAAGAGGAATTGACGTAGAGAGCGTTCTAAGGTCATGCACGGAAACACTAGAGGAAAATGAATTCAAATTGAAATAATTTATTAAATGTTTTTCTTTTTAAATTTTAGATAGTTATGTTTACTTTTTTTCTATCATTCATGTTACATAATCAGTTAATAAATAGAAAATCCAAGAATTTTTTTTTTATGTGTTAAGTACTCAACGTTTATTATTACATATTCCGCAGTTAACAAAATATACATTTTTATTATTTTAGTTCCTGCATTCCTTAATTTTTGTTTTTATAATTATTATTTATATTCGTATTACGGTTTTTAAATATTTAAAATTTATTTATATTATTTCTTAATGATGAAAGGCATTAACATTCATATGTACCCAGCAATTTACTTGGCCTAAAATAAAGCTTAAATAAAAATGTGTACCGTATTTTTCGTCCTATAGGACGCACCGGCGTGTAAGACGCACCCAATTTATAGGGGCAAAATCTAAAAAAATAAAGATTTTGAACCCAATAGTGGTCTTCAACCTGCGGACCTCCAGATGTTGCAAAAGTACAACTCCCAGCATGCCCGGACAGCGAGTGGTAGTTTTGCAACATCGCTTTCTCCTAACTTTCTCCTAACTAATCCCAGAAAGTCCTGTAATTAGTCAATATTTGGTTGGGACCCTCAGGGCCTTTATTGGATTGTGTGCCACACTAAGCACGGACAACAGAAAGAGGAGAAGAGGACTTAAGGACCAAAATTGTGGAAAAATATCAACAATCTCAAGGTTACAAGTCCATCTCCAGAGATCTAGATTTGCCTTTGTCCACAGTGCGCAACATAATCAAGAAGTTTGTAACCCATGGCACTGTAGCTAACCTCCCAGGGTGTGGACGGAAGAGAACAATTGATGAAAGGTGTCAACGCAGGATAGTCCGGATGGTGGATAAGCAGCCCCAAACAAGTTCCAAAGATATTCAAGCTTTCCTGCAGGCTCAGGGAGCAGCAGGACAATGACCCCAAAAATACATCTAAAAACACCCAGAAATGGATGGCAACAAAGCGCTGGAGAGATCTGAAGTAGCCAGCAATAAGTCCAGATCTAAATCCCATTAAATACCTGTGGAGAGATCTCCAAATTGCCCTTCCAATAAGAGAGACCTAGAGCAGTTCTTAAAGGGGTTCTCCCTTGTTTATACTGTTTTTTGTTATTATGTTTGTGTGTTATGTGTGTATAAGTATGTGTTTTTTTATTTATGTGCGTTGTGATTATGTATATATGTATCTTCTTACCTTTTGTGAAGATCCGGAAGCTGGCCCCTTTTTCTTCCAGCGGCTTCTGTGTAACCTCGGCCTCCGCCATGTTGTGTTCGGTAAGTGGGATGTCGGGGGTGTGTTCTTGATTCTGTCCTTCGTATCTTCTGACATCCGAGGCAAATCTTTTCTTCCTGTTTCTTCCGTGGCTCAGAGACTAATCTGCGGCCTCTTCCGGCGCATGCGCAGGTAGTTTGTTTGTTTTTTGTACCAATAAAGTTTTTTTTGTCTAATTGACAACCTGTCTGCACAAGCGCGAGTACGCAAGTGCTACGCTAACAGCATAGCTTACGTTAGGTCTACGCTAATAGCGTAGCTTCGCGCAAGTGCAGACTGTTTGTCAATTAGACAAAAAAAAATTTATTGGTAAAAAAAAAAAAATACCTGTGCATGCGCCGGAAGAGGCCGCAGATTCGTCGCTGAGCCACGTAAGAAAAGATTTGCCTCGGACGTCAGAAGATAGGAAGGACAGAAGCAAAAACACACACCCCCGACATCCCACTTACCGAACACAACATAATAACAAAAAACTGTATAAACAAGGGAGAACCCCTTTAAAGGAAGAGTGGTCCAACATTCCGGCTGAGAGGTGTAAGAAGCTTATTGATGGTTATAGGAAGCCACTGATTTCAGCTAATTTTTCCAAAGGGTGTGCCAGAAAGTTAAACAGATTTGTAAATTACTTCTATTTATAAATCTTAATCCTTCCTGTACTTATTAGCTGCTGAATACTACAGTGGAAATTCTTTTCCGTTTGAAACACAGAGCTCTCTGCTGACATCACGAGCACAGTGCTCTCTGCTGACATCTCTGTCCATTTTAAGAACTGCCCAGAGTAAAAGGAAATCCCCATAGCAAACATATGCTGTACTGGACAGTTCCTAAAATGGACAGAGATGTCAGCAGAGAGCACTGTGCTCGTGATGTCAGCAGAGAGCTCTGTGTTTCAAAAAGAAAAGAATTTCCAATGTAGTATTCAGCAGCTAATAAGTACAGGAAGGATTAACATTTTTTAATAGAAGTCATTTACAAATCTGTTTAACTTTCTGGCACCAGTTGATTGAAAAAAATAAATAAATAAAAAAAAGTTTTTCACCGGAGTACCCCTTTAAGGTAAGGGTGCCAATAATTTTCTTTAGACCATTTTTGGAGTTTGGTGACATTATGTCCAATTTGCTTTTTTTTCCTCCCTTTTTTGGTTTAGTTCCAATACACACAAAGGGAATAAACATGTGTATAGGAAAACATGTGTTACTGCAATCCTTTTCTGTGAGAAATACTTCATTTTATAGAAAAATTTCAGGGGGGGGGCCAACATTTACGACCATGGCTGTATCTATATATAAATAAATAAATGGTGTCCTGTAAACAGCACTGTAACATGTCCAACAGATGCTATTTCAGAGGTGTCTGGCAGCAGCATTCTCTCCATTCAGAATACATGCATGCCCGGCCAAGCCGATCATGCACATGTATGGGTGGATCAGGAGAGATAGCCCTTGGCTGCACACGTATGCCATCTAAATATTTGTCCCCACGCGTTTCGCTGCTTATCTGTATGCTCTGCCTCACTCGCAGCTGCTGCAGCTTCGCTCCGGAATTAAACCGCTTTGTAACGCTGCGAGGTTATAATTACTTCTATTTTGTAACAACGTTAATTAAAATTTAATTAAAGCAAAGTATAAGGAGACACATGTAAAGCCAGAGAGAAGCTGGCATGGTTTCTGTGCGCCCGCGACAAAGGGTGCGATGACGTACGCAGCCCCAGCCATAAATTACAAGAAAGCCGCGCAGCAAACGGACGACCTCTAATAAAATGTTTACGGCTCCTGAGACGGCTCGAGCGGAAAATGATATAATTACCACTTCCAGCTCAGACTTAAAAATTTCATACAAAGGCTTTTTATATGGGATAATGAAAAGGGCTCCGGGCGCTGGAGCGCAGACAAAAAATACGCCACGTTCGTTTTCATTGCTGCTGGGTTCAGCGGAGACTTTAAAGGACATCGTGGGAGGTCCCGGGTACCAGGAGGTCTCCATCTCTCTACGCTCCATTGTAATGCAGGTGATGCTGCGGCTCTGATGGGAGTTGTTGTCCTGCATGTTATTTAACCTAGAGCACTTTTTCCCACCCTGTGGCTCTGCAGTTGTTGCAAAACTACAACTCCAATCATGTACAGTGGTCCCTCAACGTACGATGGTAATCCGTTCCAAATGGACCATCGTTTGTTGAAACCATCGTATGTTGAGGGATCCGTGCAATGTAAAGTATAGGACAGTGGTCTACAAACCTGCCGACCTCCAGATGTTGCAAAACTACAACACCCAGCATGCCCGGACAGCCAACGGCTGTCCGGGCATGCTGGGAGTTGTAGTTTTGCAACATTTGGAGGTCCGCAGGTTGAAGACCACTGTTAGAGGAAGCTGTACTCAACTGTCCCCGCCGCTCCGGACCGTCACCGCTCGTCACCGCTGCCCTGGATGTCGCCTTCCATCGCTGTCGCCGCAACGCCGGGGTGTCCCCGACGCTCCGGCAAGGCCTCTGCTTCCCCGGCATCCTCGCTCTCCGTCGCCGCCATCACGTCGCTACGCACGACGCTCCTATTGGAGGACGGGACGGCGTTTGCAGCGACGTGATGACGACGATGGAGAGCTCCGACGATGCAGGGGATGCCGAAGAGGACGCGCTGGAGCCCCGAGGACAGGTAAGTGATCGTCAGCGGACCACACGGGGCACCGTAAACTGCTATCCGGTGGCAGCTGAAGCAGTCTGCGCTGCCGGATAGCAGTTTATGCGATGGCCCCGACATACAAAAGCATTGTATGTTGATGCTGCCTCTGAGAGGACATCATATGTTGAAATGATCGTATGTCGGGGCCATCGTAGGGTCATTGTAATTGTTTGCAATAGCCGGAGAGCCATAGGTCAGGACTGGAATTTCCCATCATGCCCTGATAGGAGAAAGCTGCAGGCTATCATGGCATGATGGGAATGGTAGTTTTGAGACTAAAATTCCAATTATGCCCTAATAGCTCAAGGCTGTCAGGGCATGATGGGAGTTGTAGTTTTGCAAAAACTGGAGAGCCATGGGTTGGTAGTATAATTCCCATAATGGAGAAAGTGCATCCAGCTCACCCAAACTGCAGCTCATGCCGGTGCGGACTCCACCGTGGGTAATTAAGCAAAAGTGAATGTCCAGCCGGGGATCTCGTGCAATAAAATCTTCAAGATTATTCCATAATCATGTGCAAATACAAGTGTAGACAGAGTGATGCGTTTCAGCCTACATAGAGGCCTTAGGGTGCGTTCACACTGAGCAATTCAAGAGGAATTTACTCGAGTAATTCCTCTTGAATTCTACACTTAGAAATAATTAAAGGGGTGCTACGGTGGAAAACTATTTTTTTATTTTTTTTTTTAAATCAACTGGTGCCAGAAAGTTAAACAGATTTGTAAATTACGTCTATAAAAAAAATCTTAATCCTTCCAGTACTTATTAGCTGCTGAATACTACAGAGGAAATTATTTTCTTTTTGGAACACAGAGCTCTCTGCTGACATCACGAGCACAGTGCTCTCTGCTGACATCTCTGTCCATTTTAAGGACTGTCCAGAGTAGGAGAAAATCCCCATAGCAAACTAATGCTGCTCTGGACAGTTCCTAAAATGGAGAGAGATGTCAGCAGAGAGCTCTGTGTTCCAAAAAGAAAATAATTTCCTCTGTAGTATTCAGCAGCTAATAAGTACTGGAAGGATTAAGATTTTTTTAATAGAAGTAAATTACAAATCTGTTTAACTTTCTGGCACCAGTTGATTTAAAAAAAATAAATAATAATTCCACCGGGGCGTGCACTCTTATTTTATCCGGTCCGGGCTGCAAAAAAAAAAAAAAAAAATTCTCTTGCCTGCCTACGCGCCCCCGGAGCTCCGGTAAAGGTGTTCGGTCGCCGAGCTGTTTGCTTCTTACTTCCGGTCCCCGGGCTGTTTGCTTCTTACTTCCTATTAGCCCGGCAGGTCACACGGAGCTTCAGCCTTTCACCGGCCGAGGTGACGTGCCGGGCTAATAGGAAGTAAGAAGCAAACAGCCCGGCGACCGAACACCTGTACCGGAGCTCCGGGGGCGCGTAGGCAGGCAAGAGAAAGTTTGCAGCCCGCACCGGATAAAATAAGAAAAGTTTGCGCCGGACTAATCTAACATCTGTTTTGCCATTGACTTCAATGTATTTTTACTCTGCACTGTTCACACTGCGTACATTCCGCTTGCGGAATTCCGCTGCGGAATACGCGAGAATTTCCGCTTGAAATAGTTTCCACACGAAATTTGCCCAAAATTTGCGTGGAAATTCCGCACGGAAAAAATAAAAAAAAATAAAAAGAGAAATTCCAATTGGCGGTTGTAGTCCAGCAAAAAAAAAAAATACTTTCCTCCTATATTCTGCGTGGAATTCCGTACCTAAATTCCGTGGCGGAATTTTTACGCGAGGATTCCTCTCCTATTCCTCAGTGTGAATGCACCCTTACTCATACTGACATACTATAATTCCCATAATGCCCCAATAGCTGAAGGATGTCAGGACATGATGGGAGTTGTCGTATTTTAAGAGCCGGAGGGCAACAGGTTGGGACTACAATTCCCATCATGCTCGGATATCAGAAGTGTGTCAAGGCATGATGGGGGTTTTGGTTCTGCAACAGTTAAGAGAACCACAGGTTGGCACTGTAATTACCCATCATGTCCTGATAGATGAGAGCTGCAGGCTATCATGGCATGATGGGAATGGTGGTTTTGAGACTAAAATTCCAGTTATGCCCTAATAACTAAAGGCTGTCAGGGCAGGATGGGAGTTGTAGTTTAGCAAAAACTGGAGAGCCATAGGTTGCTACTATAATTCCCATCATGCCCTAATAGCTGAAAGATCTAAGGAAATGATGGAAGTTGTCGTTTTTTTTTTTTTTTTTTTAACAGCTGGAGAGAATATATGTATTAAAACCTCAATAAAGGAGAATTTGTTCATCGGAGCAGCGCTGGATCTGCTGATACTGATGGGAGTTGTAGTTGTGCAACAGGCAGCCACAAATTGCGACTACAATTCCAATCAGGCCAAAAAAAGAGGAAGCTGCCAGCTCATGATTGGAACTGTAGTTTTAGTAGAGCTGGAGAAGCACGGGTTTGTACTAAGATTTCTATCAATCCCTAATAGGAAATGGCTGTCAGGATATGATGGGAGTTGTAGTTGTGCAACAGCTGAAGAGTCACAGGTTGAGGAACAATGACTTAGGTGTCCAAACTGCAGCCCTCCAGCTTTTGCATAACTACAATTCCCAGCATGCCTGGTCACAGCAAATCATCTGCAGATCTGTCCCTGTAACAAAAGCAATGATGATCACAATATAGGGCAGGAAAGTGTGTAGACCTGTTTACCTCGGCCTTGCGAATGCTCTCCTTCACCTCCTCGATCTTCTGCTCTAGCTCCATGCGGCCCTGCTCAGACGCCGGCGTACTCTGACACTCCAGGTCATCCAGTAACTGAGGGAGGAAGAGGGAAAATGTGCTTGTTATATCCTTAGGGGGCCGCTCGGAACACGCTGCTAGTGGAGGGGCCCCCGTTACCAAAACAGTTTTAGGGGGATCCCTGCAGCTGGTATGGCTGACGAGCATCCAGACACTAACATATGATACTTGCAGATAGCATTGTTATGGGGATCCCTGTGAATGGCACTGTTATGGGGATCCCTGTGAATGGCACTACTATGGGGATCCCTGCGAATGGCACTGCTATGGGCATCCCTGCGAATGGCACTGCTATGGGCATCCCTGCGAATGGCACTGCTATGGGCATCCCTGCGAATGGCACTGCTATGGGCATCCCTGCGAATGGCACTGCTATAGGGATCCCTGCGAATGGCACTGCTATGGGGATCCCTGCGAATGGCACTGCTATGGGGATCCCTGCGAATGGCACTGCTATGGGGATCCCTGCGAATGGCACTGCTATGGGGATCCCTGCGAATGGCACTGCTATGGGGATCCCTGCGAATGGCACTGCTATGGGGATCCCTGCGAATGGCACTGCTATGGGGATCCCTGCGAATGGCACTGCTATGGGGATCCATGTGAATGGCACTGCTATGGGGATCCATGTGAATGGCACTGCTATGGGGATCCCTGTGAATGGCACTGCTATGGGGATCCCTGTGAATGGCACTGCTATGGGGATCCCTGTGAATGGCACTGCTATGGGGATCCCTGTGAATGGCACTGCTATGGGGATCCCTGTCAATGGCACTGCTATGGGGATCCCTGTCAATGGCACTGCTATGGGGATCCCTGTCAATGGCACTGCTATGGGGATCCCTGTCAATGGCACTGCTATGGGGATCCCAGCTGTGGGCACAGCTATATGATACCTGCGGATATCACTATTATGGGGATCCCTTAAGATGGTACTGTTAATGAGGATCCCGACACTGTTATATTACACCTGCAGAATGCATTGTTATGGGGATCCCTATGGCTGGCACTTATATGGGGGATCCTTGCTGTGGGCAATTTTATATAGTGCATGTGGACATTACATTTATGGGGATTCCTGCAGCCAGGCTGTTATGGGGGATCCCTGTCATAGTCACTGTTACGGGGGATCCCTGTCATAGTCACTGTTACGGGGGATCCCTGTCATAGTCACTGTTACGGGGGATCCCTGTCATAGTCACTGTTACGGGGGATCCCTGTCATAGTCACTGTTACGGGGGATCCCTGTCATAGTCACTGTTACGGGGGATCCCTGTCATAGTCACTGTTACGGGGATCCCTGTCATAGTCACTGTTACGGGGGATCCCTGTCATAGTCACTGTTACGGGGGATCCCTGTCAGTCACTGTTGTGGGGGATCCCTGTCATAGTCACTGTTGTGGGGGATCCCCGTCATAGTCACTGTTACGGGGGATCCCCGTCATAGTCACTGTTACGGGGGATCCCCGTCAGTCACTGTTACGGGGGATCCCTGTCATAGTCACTGTTACGGGGGATCCCTGTCATAGTCACTGTTACGGGGGATCCCTGTCATAGTCACTGTTACGGGGGATCCCTGTCATAGTCACTGTTACGGGGGATCCCTGTCAGTCACTGTTACGGGGGATCCCTGTCAGTCACTGTTATGGGGGATCCCTGTCAGTCACTGTTATGGGAGATCCATGTCAGTCACTGTTTTGGGGGATCCCTGTCATGGTCACTGTTATGGGGGATCCTTGCGGCTGGCACTGTTATGGGGGATCCCAACACTATTATAACACACCTGCAGAATGCATTATTATGGTGATGCCTGTTGCTCGAACTGTTACAGTGACCCCTGAGCGACATTGTTATAGGGATCCCTGTAGCCGGCACTGTTATGGGGATCATGTAGGAAGGGCTCAAAGCACGAGTGCTCCAATGCAAACACTTTATTAGGGTACAGATCGCACCGTTTCAGCCACAGCTGGCCTATATATATATATACGATTCATAAACACCAGCTGTAGCCATAATGTTGCTATCTGTGTCTACTTTGTACTGTTATGGGGATTCCTGTGAACACAAATGTTATTAATGGCACCGTAGCCATCTTAGTTATGGGGTCCCTAAAACCATGATAATGGCATTGTGCGGGCTATACCTATGCTGCCCCTGTGATTCTGTTGTGACAGCATAGGTGGGGTCGCCCCCATTTTCACTATCATATCGGGCATCTATAATGTTACGTGCATTATTACAAGTCATAGGACTGACCCCAGCGCAGCGATCTACCCCCCATACCTACCCGCTGACTATGGATGATGTTCTTGTGCTCTCGTGCCACTCGTGTCGCCCACTTGCGCGCCTCTTTGTTCAGACTGTGTTCTTCCGTGGTGCCGGTCTCTGACTCCAGCTGCCGGCTCTGCAGAATGAAAGAAACACAATGAAAGACACGTAAAGGCTCCTGTGTGTACCCGTGAGCGCGGGCATCCTCATCACCAGCGGGAGAATGAGCGTGATTTACTGGAGCAGCGCCATGCAACCCCCACACTGTGCAGCCACCAAACAGAGTATTCAGGGATACATAAATATATATATATCTGTAACCCACACACACACCCTTATTATGAGCCCTGCAGCAATGGGATAAAAAGGAGAAGCCATCACCCTCTGAAAGTAATAATGGTTCCTATTCAATGACAGCAAGCTGAGAGCTTAGAAAAATTGCTAATCTGTTACACAAAGATTAGACTGTATGAAAAGGATATTCAGGTTAACAAAATTATATTTAAATAATATTATCACTCAACGATATATGACATCCTAATATAGTGTTATCAGTAACTGTACTGGCTTCACCATGCTTTTAGGTGATTTGCTCCTGACAGGAAGTTGTGTAGTCCTCAAATCGTCAGTGTAATGTTGCCTCAGCAGCTCCCGGACTCCTCCCCCCGATCCTGACAGGAAGCTGTTTATTCCTCTCATTGTCAGTGTGTGGTGTTGTCTTAGCAGCTCCCTGCCCCCCCCCTCTCCTGACAGGATGTTGTGTAGTCCTCTCATTTTCAGTGTGGTATTGTCTCAGCAGCTCTCTGGCTTCTCCTTCTCTCCTGACAGGAAGTTGTGTAGTCCTCTCATTATCAGTGTGTGGTGGTGTCTTAGCAGCTCCCTGTCCCCCCCTCTCCTGACAGGAAGTTGTGTAGTCCTCTCATTATCAGTGTGTGGTGGTGTCTTAGCAGCTCCCTGCCCCCCCTCTCCTGACAGGAAGTTGTGTAGTCCTCTCATTGTCAGTGTGGTGTTGTTTCAGCAGCTCTCCGGCTCCTCCCTCTTTCAAGAGACAATGCATCATCATCTGCTGTTTCAAAAGGCATGGCTGGATCTTTTAGCTGAGCTATATCCCCGCCCCTTAGTGATGTCATCACCTCTGACCAACCTCTACAGCTACATCACCATTACCCTGTCATAAACATTATATATGTATTAATTAGGACATTTAGGGAAGAATGAGGTGTGTGTACAGCATGCAGCCTTGTGCTGAACAATGCCACAGGCAGAGGAGCGGACAGGGAATGAATACAGCAGGTGCTGTAACCTTACTGATTGGGTGGGAAACTAGAAGTATTGCTGTGGAAGGGGAGCAAGTGAGGGGGGTGGGAGGTTAAATGTGATAAAAAGCTAAGGGAAACCAATGCATTCTGGGAAAACTGTTCAACCAGGAACTACAAGACTAATCCAAACCCCTCCCCCTAAAACACAACAGCAGTCTAGGATTTTTTGTGGTTTCAGAACGGGAGGAGACAGGAGTCAGAGTACCCCTTTAACATGAAACTAGGAATCACCTGTCAAGTGACAAAGTCAGCTCTGTTAAAGGAGTAGTCCAGTCCTGAAAAATGTATCGCATATCCTAAGGATAGGGGATAAGTTTCAGATCCCGGGGTGTCCAACCATTGGGGTCCCCCGTGATCTCCTGTACGGGGCTCGGGCAGCCCGTGGGAAGGGGGCGTGTTGATCACCGCATGACACGCCCCCTCAATACAACTCTATGGCAGAGCCGGAGCGCTGCCTTCAGCAATCTCTGGCTCTGACATAGCGCTGTATTGAGGGGGTGTTTTGGGCGCCGCTTTGTGCGGTGGTCAACACGCCACCTTCCCGCGGGCTGCTGGGGCCCCATACAGATCACGGGGAGCCCCAATGGTCGGACCCCCCCGCGATCTGAAACTTATCCCCTATCCTTAGGATAGGGGCTAAGTGTTTCAGGACTGGATATCTCCTTTAAATCTGTATACACTCCTATGGGGGATCACCCCTACACACAACATCCAACGGATGTCCCCAAGGATAGTGACATCACAGCGATGCGTACAGTCACCACAACGAAGCCCAATGTGACGCATGATGACATCATATTTCCCTGCATCAGAGTGCTACCTATCACCGTATCAGAGTGCTGTCTGGTTGGAGCGCTTACGCCACCTTCCCCTTCTCTATGACTCCATACCTACAAAGTCACCTTTCAGGGCTCTAGGAAAGCAGTGGATGACCATGCATGCTGGTATATTAGGGACAGTGCTGGTACACCCCCCTCCCAAAGCCCCCCGCAGCTCCTCGCCTCTACACAGATCTCTTACGTTACTTTTACTGGCACCTTCCATCTAATCTTGGCGCGGGGAAGCGGACGGTTTCCTGCCAACGACTGTAAAACGCTGAATTAACAATATTTTTTCTGGTTTCTCACAGCCCATAAAGGGGTCCGATAACAGAAGAGAGAGAGAGCGGAGTCGCTTAGTGTACGTAACCAGCGGCGACAAATTCTGCAAGACCACTGGCGGGGAGACCGGTGGGGGATTTACATGACTAAATGTGACCCAATGGGGGCAATACCAAAACTGACACTGGGCCAAGAGAATTAGTCTCTTGTATTCACTCCGGGGGGCAGAGTAATGAAGTGGTCCCCAAATTGTGGACTTCCAGATGTTGCAAAACTACAACTTCCAGCATGCCCGGACAGCCGTTGGCTGTCCGAGCATGCTGGGAGTTGTAGTTTCACAATAGTAGCAATAATATTGGCAGTATAAGTATCTCTCCAGTCCTGAGTCCAGCGGGAGTTGGAGTCCAGATTGATACAATGTATCAGTGCAGGTAAAATTAACTGTAGTTTAATTAGACTGGATACAATTGTATCACTTCTCAGCTGAGAGCAGGACTAGCTATATACAATGTATCAGTCTGGAGTCCAGGATGTTTAGCTCACAGAGCATTGTCTAGACTGGATACAATTGTATCACTTCTCAGCTGAGAGCAGGACTAGCTATGTACAATGTATCAGTCTGGAGTCCAGGATGCTTAGCTCACAGAGCATTGTCTAGACTGGATACAATTGTATCACGTCTCAGCTGAGAGCAGGACTAGCTATGTACAATGTATCAGTCTGGGGTCCAGGATGTTTAGCTCACAGAGCATTGTCTAGACTGAATACAATTGTATCACTTCTCAGCTGAGAGCAGGACTAGCTATGTACAATGTATCAGTCTGGAGTCCAGGATGCTTAGCTCACAGAGCATTGTCTAGACTGGATACAATTGTATCACGTCTCAGCTGAGAGCAGGACTAGCTATGTACAATGTATCAGTCTGGGGTCCAGGATGTTTAGCTCACAGAGCATTGTCTAGACTGGATATAATTGTATCACTTCTCAGCTGAGAGCAGGACTAGCTATGTACAATGTATTCGTCTTGAGACCAGGATGTTTAGCTCACAGAGCATTGTCTAGACTGGATACAATTGTATCTTCTCAGCTGAGAGCAGGACTAGCTATGTACAATGTATCAGTCTGGGGTCCAGGATGTTTAGCTCACAGAGCATTGTCTAGACTGGATACAATTGTATCACTTCTCAGCTGAGAGCAGGACTAGCTATGTACAATGTATCAGTCTGGAGTCCAGGATGCTTAGCTCACAGAGCATTGTCTAGACTGGATACAATTGTATCACGTCTCAGCTGAGAGCAGGACTAGCTATGTACAATGTATCAGTCTGGGGTCCAGGATGTTTAGCTCACAGAGCATTGTCTAGACTGAATACAATTGTATCACTTCTCAGCTGAGAGCAGGACTAGCTATGTACAATGTATCAGTCTGGAGTCCAGGATGCTTAGCTCACAGAGCATTGTCTAGACTGGATACAATTGTATCACGTCTCAGCTGAGAGCAGGACTAGCTATGTACAATGTATCAGTCTGGGGTCCAGGATGTTTAGCTCACAGAGCATTGTCTAGACTGGATATAATTGTATCACTTCTCAGCTGAGAGCAGGACTAGCTATGTACAATGTATTCGTCTTGAGACCAGGATGTTTAGCTCACAGAGCATTGTCTAGACTGGATACAATTGTATCTTCTCAGCTGAGAGCAGGACTAGCTATGTACAATGTATCAGTCTGGGGTCCAGGATGCTTAGCTCACAGAGCATTGTCTAGACTGGATACAATTGTATCACGTCTCAGCTGAGAGCAGGACTAGCTATGTACAATGTATCAGTCTGGAGTCCAGACTGTTTAGCTCACAGAGCATTGTCTAGACTGGATACAATTGTATCACTTCTCAGCTGAGAGCAGGACTAGCTATATACAATGTATCAGTCTGGAGTCCAGGGTGTTTAGCACTGAGTCCAGGATACAAAGCACCATGGGATATGGAATTGCTATTGATGTTGATTCCCAATATTTAAGTCTATGCTCCATCACCTCGTGTCCTTGCAGTGACTCTCCCCTGTGTGGGCCACAGCTTTCCCTGCATCAGGATACAGATATTCCAGAGTAAACAGGAAAGGCCCCGCGTCTGGGCAGATTTGCACTCTCAGCGTTTTATCACAATGTCCTCTATCTCCATAGAGAGGAAGACGAACAGCTGACACAGACAATGGAAATCCTCCCGGACGGGCAGCAACTAAAAAACATTCAGCAACAGGATGCAAAGGCGCAAAGTGCTTCCCCCCGAAAATCCACAAAAATGTCCTCTCAAGGGTAAATTCCTCCAAAATCCTTCAGTCAGGCAAATCAGCCTGTTCATGGCAAGGAATGGTTACAGCACGTGCCATTCAGAAGCCTGGGAAAGCTTTGTAAATAGGAAATATCAAGTTGGCCATGGAGAAAAGCTGCATCTATTGCTCTGGAGGACCAAAGTCATCCGTGCATTACACGAATATCCCATAGACTTCAATGGGCACAGTGTAATTCTCCATTTCCCCTGTGGTGGTGCTGCAGGAAAAATAAACACTTAAAGGGGTACTCCACTGTCCCAGCGTTCGGAACATTTAGTTCTGAATGCTGGGTGTGGGTTGTGACATCATGGACATGCTCCTCGTGACGTCACACCACGCCCCCTGAATGCAAGTCTATGGGAGGGGGCGTGACAGCCACCACGCACCCTCCCATAGACTTTCATTGAGAGTGGGTGGCATGATGACACGAGGGGGTGCGGCCATGACATCACAACCCCTGCAGCCCGCACCCAGAGTTCAGGACTAAATGTTCCAAAGGCTGAGACAGTGGAGTACTCCGGTGGAAAACTTTAATTATTTTTTTTTTTTTAAATCAACTGGTGCCAGAAAGTTAAACAGATTTGTAAATTACTTCTATTAAAAAATCTTAATCCTTCCAGTACTTATTAGCTGCTGAATACTACAGAGGAATTTATTTTCTTTTTGGAACACAGAGCTCTCTTGCTGACATCACGAGCACAGTGCTCTCTACTGACATCTCTGTCCATTTTAGGAACTGTCCAGAGCAGCATATGTTTTGCTATGGGGATTTTCTCCTACTCTGGACAGTTCGTAAAATGGACAGAGATGTCAGCAGAGAGCACTGTGTCCATTTTAAGATCTTTTTTGTGTTCCAAAAATAAAAGAATTTTCTCTCTAGTATCCAGCAGCTAATAAGTACTGGAAGGATTACGATTTTTTAATAGAAGTAATTTACAAATCTGTTTAACTTTCTGGCACCAAAAAAATAAATAAAGTTTTCCACCGGAGTACCCCTTTAAGGCTCGTTCACACAGCAGAATTTCCAAAGCGGCATTTTTCTGAGCACCTGCTCTATTAGAAAATGTTACAAATGCCCCAACTTAGAGAAGTCTTTTGTTGTCGGGTCCGCCATAAATTGATTAGAAACGGCGCAAAAAGAGACATGGTCGGATGTAAAAAAAATAAATAAATAACAGCGAGGAAGAGGGAAATGTTAATAATGTGTGAGGCGATGGCGTCCGACACCTCCGCCTGCGAGAATTCACTGTGAATCTACAATGTATCACACTGCGCCGCTCACTGGGAACGTGTCACTATTCTTCTAGCTTTCTTTTCAGAGTTACAGAGTTTACAAATCTCATACAAAGGCGATGAGAGGGAAAGAAACCAAAAGGTAGAGAAAAAAAAATCCTGCCACCTAAACAGCGCCAATGTACTCTGCGTCATGAGTCTGTGCCCACTATGGGGTTTGTGCTGTTCCCTATAGTAGACAATCTGGAGTTATAGCAACTTTATAAAAAAAAAAAAAAATATATATATATATATATATATATATATATATATATATATTACTGTATATAAATAATAATAATAATAAATAAATATAAATATAAATATATATATATATATATATATATATATATATATATATTAAATAAAAAAATAAACAAATAATAAATATAATTAAAAAAAAACAGAGGTTGGAGTTGCTCCTAAATTTTTATACCATTACCCGAGCCTTGCGCTTGACTACAGCGTTCAAACTACAGATTTGGTGGAAGTCCCGAAGACTTGCATGGGACTACCATAAAATTCATAGATTGACCACTGTATACGGTAAGTCTCAAGCGGCTATGTAAAATTTTTAGCAAAAACTATTGAGCCATCATTGGAGATGTGCTTTTTACACGGGTTCTCTGAGGGAAAAAAAGTTTATTTAAATCAACTGGTGCCCGAAAGTTAAACAGATTTGTTAATTACTTCTATATACAAATCTTAATCCTTCCAGTACTTATCCGCTGCTTTATGCTACTGAGGAAGTTGTGTAATTCTTTCCAGACTGACCACAGTGCTCTCTGCTGACACCTCTGTCCATGTCAGGAAATGTCCAGAGCAGGAGAGGTTTGCTATGGGGATTTGCTTGTGCTCTGGACAGTTCCTAAAATGGACAGAGGTGGCAGCAGAGAGCACTGTGGTCAGACAGAAAACAACTTAAAGGGGTTCTCTGCCCCTAGACACCTTATCCCCTATAAGAGGAAAAGATGTCTGATTATGGGGGTCCCTCTGCTGGGACCCCGCGATCTCTCTGCAGCACCCGGCGTTGGAAACTCATGAAGTCTCCTTTGCATAAGGGATAGGATGTCTAGGGGCGGAGTACCCCTTTAACTTCCTTTGTAGCATACAGCAGCTGATAAGTACTGGAAGGATTAAGATTTTTAACTATCATTAGTTCTGACTGAGAACTACAGCACCCTCTATTGCTCGAACCTAGTCTGTAAAATAGACAAAAGTTAGAATGTATTATTCAAGAACAGAGTCTCAACCAGCGTGCCTCCAGCTGTTGCAAAACTACAAATCTGTGTAACTTTCTGGCACCAGTTGATTCGGTAGTACCCATTTAAAATATTTCGTTCTACAACTGATCCTGGAGTTATAGCTCCTTTAAAAAAGTCGTTCTACGATATGAAAAAAAAAATTGATAAATAATAAAAAAACATGAAATGATCCTTTATAAAAGTAAAAACAAAAAAATAAAAATAAAAAACAAATATAAAAATAATAAAAAAAACATGAAATGATCCTTTATAAAAGTAGTTCCACAATATGGGGAAAAAAAATAATAATAATATAAAAATAAGAAAAAAAACAAGAAATTATGCTTTATAAAAGTAGTTCTATGATATGAAAAAAAACATATAATATAAAAAAAAAAAAAAAAACATGAAATGATTAGAGATGAGCGAACTTACAGTAAATTCGATTCGTCACGAACTTCTCGGCTCGGCAGTTGATGACTTTTCCTGCATAAATTAGTTCAGCTTTCAGGGGCTCCGGTGGGCTGGAAAAGGTGGATACAGTCCTAGGAGACTCTTTCCTAGGACTGTATCCACCTTTTCCAGCCCACCGGAGCCCCTGAAAGCTGAACTAATTTATGCAGGATAAGTCATCAACTGCCGAGCCGAGAAGTTCGTGACGAATCGAATTTACTGTAAGTTCGCTCATCTCTAGAAATGATCCTTTATAAAAGTAAAAATGAAAAAATAAAAATAAAAAACAAATATAAAAATAATAAAAAAAACATGAAATGATCCTTTATAAAAGTAGTTCTACATCATGATCCTAATAATAAAACCGCAATGCCATATCAGTGATGCTACTGTGCCAAGCAATGATCGGCAATAGTATCGCATTATCAGGGCTGATCCTACATACCCACCCACTCCAAAATAGTCACATAGACCAAAGAGCCCCCCCCCCCCCAGGGTTTTACTACCGCAAACACATTTACCACCCAAACAGTACACATACAGTGACCACACACATATGTATCACTATTACCATGGTAGGACGGGTATAAATGGTTAACAAATGGTGGCGATCAATGGCAACATTACAATGGTCAGCTACCTAAAAGTTTTTTGGGATTGGGGTGTATCTTTGGGTATCGCTGTAGTTTTGGCTTATTCTGGATGACAGAGGCTTATAATGTATCGATAGAAGGGCATGATGCCTCTCAAAAAAAAAAAAAAAAAGAAGTGCCAGTGGCGCCAAAGTAAGAAAACAAAGAACTGCTATAAATTTCCCTGAAACTGCAAAAAAAAAATAATAATAAAATAATAATTATAATAAAAAAAAATAAATAAAAAAAAAGTGATAATAAAAATTGAAGAAGTTGGCACCATGCCAGGGGTGCAATGCAAATGGGGCATTGCCATCATGTTCCCTGTTATTCTGGATGTGTAAACCTAAAACTGGC
This sequence comes from Hyla sarda, assembly GCF_029499605.1. Taxonomy (NCBI): domain Eukaryota; kingdom Metazoa; phylum Chordata; class Amphibia; order Anura; family Hylidae; genus Hyla; species Hyla sarda. The sequence continues at coordinate 16,057,374 of NC_079190.1, read as the reverse complement.
AAATTGCACTGTATAACAGTGTTTTCCAAACAGTGCACCTCCAGCTGTTGCAAAACTGCAACTCCCAGCATGCCCGGACAGCCTTCGGCTGTCCGGGCATGCTGGGAGTTGTAGTTTTGCAACAGCTGGAGGCGCACTTTTTGGAAAACACTATGAAACACAATGTATCAAGCGCAGAAGGTATCAATAGCAAAATCTGGCGCATGGCATGGATACAAATGTGGATACATATATGTATTTATAAATAAATAAGTTTATAAAATAATATATATATATATACATATATATACACAGTATATATATATATACACAGTATATATATATATATATATATATATATATATATATATATATATATATATATATATATATATATATATATATATATATCTATGAGAAAATTCATTCATGATGATTTCAACACCCCAAAAAAAAAAAAAAAAATCAACAAAGGAATCACATGATCGATGGAAAGCGGGAGACACAGGGTGAGAGCGGGTTATACCTTGGCTAGAGAAATTCTCATAGCACTGGCGGGAGAAGGTTCAATGTCCACCAGAGGAACGGCGCTAAAGGTCTGACCGAGGAGGGAGCGGGGGGACAGAAACAGAGACAGACAGACGGCACTGGGTTAGAACATGAAGACAGAGGTCACCACCTACAGCTCTATCCACCTCACTAACCCTAACTGAGGGGGATGACATGCAGAAGGGTCTATTATTAGAGTGTAATCCATAGGGGGCAGTATTATAGGAGTTATATTCATGTATATAGGAGGCAGTATTATAGTAGTTATATTCTTGTATATAGGAGCAGTATTATAGTAGTTATATTCTTGTATATAGGAGCAGTATTATAGTAGTTATATTCTTGTATATAGGAGCAGTATTATAGTAGTTATATTCTTGTATATAGGAGCAGTATTATAGTAGTTATATTCTTGTATATAGGAGCAGTATTATAGTAGTTATATTCTTGTATATAGGAGCAGTATTATAGTAGTTATATTCTTGTATATAGGAGCAGTATTATAGGAGTTATATTCATGTATATAGGAGGCAGTATTATAGTAGTTATATTCTTGTATATAGGAACAGTATTATAGTAGTTATATTCTTGTATTTAGGAACAGTATTATAGTAGTTATATTCTTGTATATAGGAGACAATATCATAGTAGTTATATTCTTGTATATAGGAGCAGTATTATAGGAGTTATATTCTTGTATATGGGAGCAGTATTATAGTAGTTATATTCTTGTATATAGGAGCAGTATTATAGTAGTTATATTCTTGTATATAGGAGCAGTATTATAGTAGTTATATTCTTGTATATAGGAACAGTATTATAGTAGTTATATTCTTGTATATAGGAACAGTATTATAGTAGTTATATTCTTGTATATAGGAGACAATATTATAGTAGTTATATTCTTGTATATAGGAGCAGTATTATAGTAGTTATATTCTTGTATATAGGAGCAGTATTATAGTAGTTATATTCATGTATATAGGAGGCAGTATTATAGTAGTTATATTCTTGTATATAGGAGCAGTATTATAGTAGTTATATTCTTGTATATAGGAGCAGTATTATAGAAGTTATATTCATGTATATAGGAGCAGTATTATAGTAGTTATATTCTTGTATATAGGAGCAGTATTATAGGAGTTATATTCATGTATATAGGAGGCAGTATTATAGTAGTTATATTCTTGTATATAGGAACAGTATTATAGTAGTTATATTCTTGTATATAGGAACAGTATTATAGTAGTTATATTCTTGTATATAGGAGACAATATTATAGTAGTTATATTCTTGTATATAGGAGCAGTATTATAGTAGTTATATTCTTGTATATAGGAGCAGTATTATAGTAGTTATATTCATGTATATAGGAGGCAGTATTATAGTAGTTATATTCTTGTACATAGGAGCAGTATTATAGTAGTTATATTCTTGTACATAGAAGCAGTATTATAGTAGTTATATTCTTGTATATAGGAGCCGTATTATAGTAGTTATATTCTTGTATATAGGAGCAGTATTATAGTAGTTATATTCTTGTATATAGGAGCAGTATTATAGTAGATATATTCTTGTATATAGGAGGCAGTATTATAGTAGTTATATTCTTGTATATAGGAGGCAGTATTATAGTAGTTATATTCTTGTATATAGGAGGCAGTATTATAGGAGTTATATTCTTGTATATAGGGGCAGTATTATAGTAGTTATATTCTTGTATATAGGGGCAGTATTATAGTAGTTATATTACCGTACATAAAAGACAGTATTATAGTAGTTGCATTCCTTACCGTGTCACTGTCACATGGCTGGAACTGAAATGGTTGAGCTTTGTGAAATACTGGATTCTCCTGGGTGAATAGCTGGAGGTTATAATCCCGCATCACCTACAAATAAATTAGACTTTTACTATACGATGAACCAGGGAGAGCAGATAACACCTTGTACCTCTTAAGGAGGACTTACACCCGCAAACCAAAAGTACTCTACGGCAGAACCCTCTCCATGGCGGCCCATGTGATCTGAACAATGTATTACTAAATACATCAATACAACATACAAATGTGCAAAACAAAAAAACAAAAAATAAATAGATCCATTTAAAGTGAGGGAAAAAAAAAAAATATATATATGAAGATCAAGCATTGCATACCCTGTAACCCACAATATTTGTGCAGGGTGAGAGCCGCGAGTATCGCCCCACAGTGACCCGAACACCCCCGCTGTAACAGGATGGAACATGCACCATGTACAGGAAAATATAAAGCAAGCAATGGCTGAGTGAATGTTAGCGATGTGTGAAGGTCTTACCAAGGGGGGGAATTTCAGCTGCATGAAAGCCTAGAACATCAAAGAGAGGAGGGGTACACGAATGTGTTAGGGTGGGAACAAGGAGCAGACAGAATGACTTGTTAAGAGGGGGATCAGTAGTAGACTAATGGTGGGTCAGCATTTTACTCTAGTTACATTCAAAGCCGCATTTATTTTCCAGAATTGCTAAACTCGAGCTGGTTCAGTGTCTAACAGATACCAAGAAGAGACCAGCAGAATTGTGAATGCAGCTCTGGTTACATCTACGCTAAACAGGACCAAGAAAAAAACAGTACAGATTCCAAAGTTATTTTTATTAGATAGTGGTTATATTTTTGTGCATAGAGGACAGTATTATAGTAGTTATATTCTTGTATATAGGGAGCAGTATTATAGTAGATATATTCTTGTATATAGGAGACTGTATTATAGTAGTTATATTCTTGTATATAGGAAGCAGTATTATAGTAGTTATATTCTTGTATATAGGAGCAATATTCTAGTAGTTATATCCTTGTATATAGGAGCAGTATTATAGTAGTTATATTCTTGTATATAGGAGCAATATTCTAGTAGTTATATCCTTGTATATAGGAGCAGTATTATAGTAGCTATATTCTTGTATATAGGAGCAGTATTATAGTAGTTATATTCTTGTATATAGGAGGCAGTATTATAGTAGTTATATTCTTGTATATAGGAGCAGTATTATAGTAGTTATATTCTTGTACATAGGAGCAGTATTATAGTAGTTATATTCTTGTATATAGGAGCAGTATTATAGTAATTATATTCTTGTATATAGGAGCAGTATTATAGTAGTTATATTCTTGTATATAGGGAGCAGTATTATAGTAGTTATATTCTTGTATATAGGAGCAGTATTATAGTAGTTATATTCTTGTATATAGGAGCAGTATTATAGTAGTTATATTCTTGTATATAGGAGCAGTATTATAGTAGTTATATTCTTGTATATAGGAGGCAGTATTATAGTAGTTATATTCTTGTATATAGGGGCAGTATTATATTAGTTATAGTCTGGTACATAGGAGCAGTATTATAGTAGTTATATTCTTGTATATAGGAGCAGTATAACAGTAGATATACTCTTGTATATAGGAGCAGTATTATAGTAGTTATATTCTTGTATATAGGAGCAGTATTATAGTAGTTATATCCTTGTATATAGGAGGCAATATTATAGTAGTTATATTCTTGTATATAGGAGCAGTATTATAGTCGTTATATTCTTGTATATAGGAGCAGTATTATAGTAATTATATTCTTGTATATAGGAGCAGTATTATAGTAGTTATATTCTTGTATATAGGGAGCAGTATTATAGTAGTTATATTCTTGTATATAGGAGCAGTATTATAGTAGTTATATTCTTGTATATAGGAGCAGTATTATAGTAGTTATATTCTTGTATATAGGAGCAGTATTATAGTAGTTATATTCTTGTATATAGGAGGCAGTATTATAGTAGTTATATTCTTGTATATAGGGGCAGTATTATATTAGTTATAGTCTGGTACATAGGAGCAGTATTATAGTAGTTATATTCTTGTATATAGGAGCAGTATAACAGTAGATATACTCTTGTATATAGGAGCAGTATTATAGTAGTTATATTCTTGTATATAGGAGCAGTATTATAGTAGTTATATCCTTGTATATAGGAGGCAATATTATAGTAGTTATATTCTTGTATATAGGAGCAGTATTATAGTCGTTATATTCTTGTATATAGGAGGCAGTATTATAGTAGTTATATTCTTGTATATAGGAGACAGTATTATAGTAGTTATATTCTTGTATATAGGAGGCAGTATTATAGTAGTTATATTCTTGTATATAGGAGCAGTATTATAGTAGTTATATTCTTGTATATAGGAGCAGTATTATAGTAGTTATATTCTTGTATATAGGAGCAGTATTATAGTAGTTATATTCTTGTATATAGGAGATAGTATTATAGTAGTTATATTCTTGTATATAGGGGCAGTATTATAGTAGTTATATTCTTGTATATAGGAGCAGTATTATAGTAGTTATATTTTTGTATATAGGAGGCAGTATTATAGTAGTTATATTCTTGTATATAGGAGGCAGTATTATAGTAGTTATATTCTTGTATATAGGAGGCAGTATTATAGTAGTTATATTCTTGTATATAGGAGGCAGTATTATAGTAGTTATATTCTTGTATATAGGAGGCAGTATTATAGTAGTTATATTCTTGTATATAGGAGGCAGTATTATATTAGTTATATTATTGTATATAGGAACAGTATTATAGTAGTCATATTCTTATACATATGGGGCAGTATTATAGTAGTTATATTCTTATACATAGGGGGCAGTATTATAGTAGTTATGGATACGGAGAAAGAAATGCAAATCGGCACTCACCTGTACAGTAGTGTAGTCTTTATTGAGCCATCAAAAAGTAGAAAAAGCCGGCCTCGTGGGGATGGGAGAGACAGAAGAGCATCAGCCGAAGCTGTGCAGGTGGGCGGGTGAACAGCTGGTTTCACGGGCAATACCGCTTCCTCTGGCCTATTGATGGCTCAATAAAGACTACACTATTCTACAGGTGAGTGCCGATTTGCATTTCCTTCTCCGCATCCATATCAGAATTCTTGTCTATTTATCGTGCACCCCTGTACCTCGGGATATTGCTTTTTCTCCCTCCCACGGACTAAATAGTCCCTCCAATCACTGCTGCGGACATCAGTTGTGCCACCATTTCTTTCCTCTCATGCCTCATTATAGTAGTTATATTCTTGTCCATAGGGGGCAGTATTATAGTAGTTATATTCTTGTCCATAGGGGGCAGTATTATAGTATATTGACATGTAGTTGATGGTGGACACTTACCCGGCTGGAGCTTTCCAACAAATATTGGAATGTGCTCTGTACGGCCTGACATGTCTCCAGCTCCGTCCTGCTGAACGCCATGAGATAGTCCTTCAGGTGGTCGTATACGTTACCATCAAGGGTCTGCGGAGAAACAAAACCATTAAGTAGATGCTGACTCCGTCCTCATGGAAATAAAGGAAATTCCCTCCCCTTTGGAGTCAGAGTTCCCCCAAGTCCTGTATAAAACAGCTTTATAGTAAAACTGCTCTTACAGTAAAGATTCCTTCCTTACACAGACAAAACAGATGTCTAGGTTATTCTGAGTTTCGGGAACACCACCAACATGCAGGGGTACAACATGAACTTCTTGGAACCCTGATGCAAAATCAACAAGAGGAGCCCCTTACCGTACCATGGAACCTTGGTGTGACTACAGCCTCTGCACCCCCTAACCAGCAGTCTCTCCCCCCCCCCCCCCCCCCTCTGAGGATGCTGCAAAATGCCCTTACAATATGGCTGCCGGGGCACGCTGGGGGCTGTTGTGTCAGTTTAACAAATATATTTCTGCCATCCTAGAAGTTTGTTACAATGGGTCAGGGAAGGAAAAAAATGTTTCAACCTGCATGTGAGCTCTATCCTAATATTAAGAAATTACATGCAAAGGCTGCAAACGCTATCTTGTCCTAATCCTGCTAACACAGCTGTCCTTGGCTCCCAACCAGAGTGCCTCCAACTGTTGCAAAACTACTTTTCCCAGCATGCTGGGAGTTGTAGTTCTGCAACAGCTGGAGGTGCCCTGGTTAGGAAACACGGGTGTAGGTGATATAATTTGAAGTAGATGGTGCATACATGTTACGTTTTAGCTTCACTGATACATTGTAACGATTCTGTTGATACACTGTAACGCTTGTGTAGATACATTGTACAGATTCTGTTGATACATTGTAAAAATTCTGTAGATACAGTGTAATGATTCTCTTGATACATTGTACCGATACCGTTGATACATTGTAACGATTCTGTAGACACAGTGTAACGATTCTGTTGCTACAATGTTCCGATTTCGTTGATACATTGTAGCGTTTCTGTTGATACATTGTAGCGATTCTGTTGATTCATTGTAATGATTCTGTTGATACATTGTAATGATTCTGTTGCTACAATGTTCCGATTTCGTTGATATATTGTAGCGTTTCTGTTGATACATTGTAGCGATTCTGTTGATACAGTGTAGCGATTCTGTTGATACATTGTAATGATTCTGTTGATACATTGTAACGATTCTGTTGATACATTGTAGCGATTCTGTTGATACATTGTAACGATTCTGTTGATACAGTGTAGCGATTCTGTTGATACATTGTAGCGATTCTGTTGATACATTGTAACGATTCTGTTGATACATTGTAATGATTCTGTTGATACATTGTACCGATTCTGTTGATACATTGTAATGATTCTGTTGATACATTGTAGCGATTCTGTTGATACATTGTAATGATTCTGTTGATACATTGTACCGATTCTGTTGATACAGTGTAGCGATTCTGTTGATACATTGTAGCGATTCTGTTGATACATTGTAACGATTCTGTTGATACATTGTAATGATTCTGTTGATACATTGTACCGATTCTGTTGATACATTGTAATGATTCTGTTGATACATTGTAGCGATTCTGTTGATACATTGTACCGATTCTGTTGATACATTGTAATGATTCTGTTGATACATTGTAATGATTCTGTTGATACATTGTACCGATTCTGTTGATACATTGTAATGATTCTGTTGATACATTGTAATGATTCTGTTGATACATTGTAATGATTCTGTTGATACATTGTAGTGATTCTGTTGATACATTGTAGTGATTCTGTTGATACATTGTAGCGATTCTGTTGATACATTGTAGCGATTCTGTTGATACATTGTAACAACAGAGCTGCAGGTAAATGGAAATAATCATGGCTTATGTTTTTAGGCTGTAAATCGGCGTAGGAAAACGCCGCCCCTTCCTTGCACCGAAACACTGTAACCGGTAAACCGCACAAATTGCCTCATGGAAATGGCGGGACTTATAAAGAAGTCTCCTGGGATGGTGACCTCTGCCCGTTCACAGCAAAATCATCCGAGCGGTGACATTACAGTCCTAATCCAGGCGGGGGAGGGGGGACACTTGGCAGCGGATGGGACGGAATCTGTAACCGGAGAGGACATCAAATGCTGGGAGTAAACCGGAGAAGGCGCAAAATTCACACTGATCTGACACCAGGCCTGGAGAAAAGCATCTTCCAACCTGTGCAGCTCCAGTTTGTATATGACTACAACTCCCAGCATGCTGGTCATGTTGCCGATTAGGAAAGGTGCATTTAAAGGGGAACTCCACGGAAAAAATTTTTTTTTGCTATTTTTAATATCAACTGGTGCCAGAAAGTTAAACAGATTTGTAAATTACTTCAATTTAAAAATCTTAATCCTTCCAGTACTTATCAACTGCTGTATGCTCCACAGGAAGTTGTGTAGTTCTTTTCAGTCAGACCCCAGTGCTCTCTGCTAACACCTCTGTCCATGTCAGGAACTGTCCAGAGCAGGAGAGATTTGCTATGGGGATTTGTTTCTACTCTGGACAGTTCCTGACATGGACAGAGGTGTCAGCAGAGAGCACTGTGGGCAGACTGAGAAGAACTACACAACTTCGTCTGGAGCATACAGCAGCTGATAAGTACTGGAATAGATTTTGAAATAGAAGTAATTTACAAATCTGCTAAACTTCCTGGCACCAGTTGATTTAATAATAACACAAAATTTTTTTTTCCAGTGGAGTACCCCTTTAAATGCTCCTTTCGTCACACACAGCTGAAAATTTGTTACAATGTATCGCTTGAAGTGAAGCAGTCCAGGCCAGTAGTGGTGCTGCCGTGTTCGCTATAAACCAGGGTGCCTCCAGCTGTTGAAAAACTACAACTCCAAGCATACCCGGACACAAGGCATGCTGGGAGTTTTAGTTTTGCAACAGCTGGAGGCACACTGGTTGAGACTCTACTCTTGAATAATACATTCCAACTTCTCTATTTTGCAAACTAGGTTTGAGCAATAGAGGGCGCTGTAGTTCTCCGTCAGAACTAATGATAGTTTCTCAGGAACACGCAGAATAGAAGTTTTACCTTGGCGCTAGGCAAGGGGTGCAGTGTGTGGGACCCACCAGCAGAAGGCGCTGGAGGAGTTGGGCACAAACTATAGGAATCAATATTTGGTCTTGGGCTCAGACATGAAGACGGTGGATGGTGATGTGGTTGTAGGGGTGCAGATCCCCACTAGAGGGCGCTAGCGTCTTAAATAACATGGACACTGCAGAGGGTATGTTGTAGATTATGACACTGGAGTCAAAAACTTCTTATATGTTGTACATCTGGGCAAAATATACCGTATACACAACATAAAAAAGTGTTGTCTCCATTTGATAGAAATCACGGCTTATTAAAAGGGTCCCCATAGCATCCAGAACGTAATCCTTGTCCCAGCTGACGCACAGGCTGAGACAAAGTCCAGGAAGTGAGGGGCGGGACTAGCATTCCTCTGTGCTCACTCTTGTCCTATCAGACTGCAGCAAGAAAACAGAGAGGAAGGGGTTACAGAGCAGCCTGCAGTGATTGGATAAAGAGACTTAGTACAGCAGACTCAGGGAGGAAGTGAAGGCATGGTGAGGATACGTCTCCTACAGAGCACAGTACAGAGCACAGAAATACAAACCAAGTGAGCAACAGAAAGAAGGTATTTGTGAGAGAAATATAGGTGCTAGACACATAAAAATTATATGTACATGACCAGGATTAGGCACTGAGTAACATAACTTTTTTTGTGGGATGTGACAGGTACTCATTAAAAAGACTTGGGGGTTTCTGGGGCCCCTTACTGTGATGTCACCAATCCTTCCTATATACACCATCCCATTTACTATGATGTCACCTTTCTCTGCCCCTTCACTGTGACATCACCAGTTGTCCCCAGAAAACCAGCCTCCTTATTGTGACATCACCAGGCCTCTCCAGGAAACCCTGCACGCTCATTGTGACATCACCTATTCTCCATAGATAATCACCAGTCATAACCCTGCCGCCATCTCATTCTCAGCTCAGTGACTTCACAGGTTTATTGAGAACTGATGACGTGTTTTACCCTATTAGACAGCAATTCATAGTCCCTGCTGTGGTGTCAGGTCATCTTGTGGAATGCAGAGTACTACCGCCGACCCCTGACCCCATCCACTCTATTCACTTCTGCTGTCAATTAATTGAAACCCTTCTGCTTGCTGTTGGCTGTTTAGCTCACAGAGCATTGTCTAGACTGGATACAATGGTATCACTTCTCAGCCGAGAGCAGGACTAGCTATGTACAATGTATCAGTCTGGAGTCCAGGATGTTTAGCTCACAGAGCATTGTCTAGACTGGATACAATTGTATCACTTCTCAGCTGAGAGCAGGACTAGCTATGTACAATGTATCAGTCTGGAGTCGAGGCTGTTTAGCTCACAGAGCATTGTCTAGACTGGATACAATTGTATCACTTCTCAGCTGAGAGCAGGACTAGCTATGTACAATGTATCAGTCTGGAGTCGAGGCTGTTTAGCTCACAGAGCATTGTCTAGACTGGATACAATTGTATCACTTCTCAGCTGAGAGCAGGACTAGCTATGTACAATGTATCAGTCTGGAGTCCAGGATGTTTAGCTCACAGAGCATTGTCTAGTTTGGATACAATTGTATCACTTCTCAGCTGAGAGCAGGACTAGCTATGTACAATGTATCAGTCTGGAGTCCAGGATGTTTAGCTCACAGAGCATTGTCTAGACTGGATACAATTGTATCACTTCTCAGCTGAGAGCAGGACTAGCTATGTACAATATATCAGTCTGGAGTCCAGGCTGTTTAGCTCACAGAGCATTGTCTAGACTGGATACAATTGTATCACTTCTCAGCTGAGAGCAGGACTAGCTATATACAATGTATCAGTCTGGAGTCCAGGATGTTTAGCTCACAGAGCATTGTCTAGACTGGATACAATGGTATCACTTCTCAGCTGAGAGCAGGACTAGCTATATACAATGTATCAGTCTGGAGTCCAGGATGTTTAGCTCACAGAGCATTGTCTAGACTGGATACAATTGTATCACTTCTCAGCTGAGAGCAGGACTAGCTATGTACAATGTATCAGTCCGGAGTCCAGGATGTTTAGCTCACAGAGCATTGTCTAGACTGGATACAATTGTATCTTCTCAGCTGAGAGCTGGACGAGCTATGTACAATGTATCAGTCTGGAGTGCGGGATGTTTAGCTCACAGAGCATTGTCTAGACTGGATACAATTGTATCTTCTCAGCTGAGAGCAGGACTAGCTATGTACAATGTATCCGTCTGGAGTGCGGGATGTTTAGCTCACAGAGCATTGTCTAGACTGGATCCAATTGTATCTTCTCAGCTGAGAGCTGGACGAGCTATGTACAATGTATCAGTCTGGAGACCAGGATGTTTAGCTCACAGAGCATTGTGTATACTGGATACTATTTTTTTTGCCATTTGCTGTTCACATTCACTGACAGCAAGCAGAGATGTGGTGAAGAATTAATAGATTAAAGGGGTTACCTTGTACATAGC
>NC_079190.1:15998510-16041010 GCF_029499605.1 Hyla sarda | reverse complement strand
TACCCCTTTAAGATTATGCGGACTCCCATCGACAGTGCAGCTATGCTGCAACCAATGATTATAACTACGCCTTTATGGAGCAGAGCGGCAGTGTAAAGCAAGGAATAAAGCAGTAGCCTGTGTCCTTAAGGAACAGCAGATGGATTTCGGACAATGCAGCTAAAGCTAGATTCACTTATCACAGCTGTACCCTTATAGAGCAGCGCTGCAGTGTAAAGCATGGAAAAGCTAGATTCACTTATCACAGCTGTGCCCTTATAGAGCAGCGCTGCAGTGTAAAGCATGGAAGAGCTAGATTCCCTTATCACAGCTGTACCCTTATAGAGCAGCGCTGCAGTGTAAAGCAAGGAAGAGCTAGATTCACTTATCACAGCTGTGCCCTTATAGAGCAGCGCTGCAGTGTAAAGCATGGAAGAGCTAGATTCACTTATCACAGCTGTGCCCTTATAGAGCAGCGCTGCAGTGTAAAGCATGGAAGAGCTAGATTCACTTATCACAGCTGTGCCCCTATAGAGCAGCGCTGCAGTGTAAAGCATGGAAGAGCTAGATTCACTTATCACAGCTGTGCCCCTATAGAGCAGCGCTGCAGTGTAAAGCATGGAAGAGCTAGATTCACTTATCACGGCTGTGCCCCTATAGAGCAGCGCTGCAGTGTAAAGCATGGAAGAGCTAGATTCGCTTATCACAGCTGTGCCCTTATATGGCAGCGCTGCAGTGTAAAGCATGGAAGAGCTAGATTCCCTTATCACAGCTGTACCCTTATAGAGCAGCGCTGCAGTGTAAAGCATGGAAAAGCTAGATTCACTTATCACAGCTGTGCCCTTATAGAGCAGCGCTGCAGTGTAAAGCATGGAAGAGCTAGATTCCCTTATCACAGCTGTACCCTTATAGAGCAGCGCTGCAGTGTAAAGCAAGGAAGAGCTAGATTCACTTATCACAGCTGTGCCCTTATAGAGCAGCGCTGCAGTGTAAAGCATGGAAGAGCTAGATTCACTTATCACAGCTGTGCCCTTATAGAGCAGCGCTGCAGTGTAAAGCATGGAAGAGCTAGATTCACTTATCACAGCTGTGCCCCTATAGAGCAGCGCTGCAGTGTAAAGCATGGAAGAGCTAGATTCACTTATCACAGCTGTGCCCCTATAGAGCAGCGCTGCAGTGTAAAGCATGGAAGAGCTAGATTCACTTATCACGGCTGTGCCCCTATAGAGCAGCGCTGCAGTGTAAAGCATGGAAGAGCTAGATTCGCTTATCACAGCTGTGCCCTTATAGAGCAGCGCTGCAGTGTAAAGCATGGAAGAGCTAGATTCCCTTATCACAGCTGTACCCTTATAGAGCAGCGCTGCAGTGTAAAGCATGGAAGAGCTAGATTCACTTATCACAGCTGTGCCCTTATAGAGCAGCGCTGCAGTGTAAAGCTTTGATGAGCTAGATTCACCTATCACAGCTGTGCCCTTATAGAGCAGCGCTGCAGTGGAAAGCATGGAAAAGCTAGATTCACTTATCACAGCTATGCCCCTATAGAGCAGCGCTGCAGTGTAAAGCATGGAAGAGCTAGATTCACTTATCACAGCTGTGCCCTTATAGAGCAGCGCTGCAGTGTAAAGCATGGAGCAGCTAGATTCCCTTATCACAGCTGTGCCCCTATAGAGCAGCGCTGCAGTGTAAAGCATTGAAGAGCTAGATTCACTTATCACAGCTGTGCCCTTATAGAGCAGCGTGCAGTGTAAAGCATGTAAGAGCTAGATTCGCTTATCACAGCTGTACCCTTATAGAGCAGCACTGCAGTGTAAAGCATGGAAGAGCTAGATTCACTTATCACAGCTGTGTCCCTATAGAGCAGCGCTGCAGTGTAAAGCATGGAAAAGCTAGATTCACTTATCACAGCTATGCCCCTATAGAGCAGCGCTGCAGTGTAAAGCATGGAAGAGCTAGATTCACTTATCACAGCTGTGCCCTTATAGAGCAGCGCTGCAGTGTAAAGCATGGAGCAGCTAGATTCCCTTATCACAGCTGTGCCCCTATAGAGCAGCGCTGCAGTGTAAAGCATTGAAGAGCTAGATTCACTTATCACAGCTGTGCCCCTATAGAGCAGCGCTGCAGTGTAAAGCATGGAAGAGCTAGATTCCCTTATCACAGCTGTGCCCTTATAGAGCAGCGCTGCAGTGTAAAGAATGGAAGAGCTAGATTCCCTTATCACAGCTGTGCCCCAATAGAGCAGCGCTGCAGTGTAAAGCATGGAAGAGCTGGATTCACTTATCACAGCTGTGCCCTTACAGAGCAGCGCTGCAGTGTAAAGCATGGAAGAGCTAGATTCACTTATCACAGCTGTGCCCCTATAGAGCAGCGCTGCAGTGTAAAGCATGGAAGAGCTAGATTCCCTTATCACAGCTGTGTCCCTATAGAGCAGCGCTGCAGTGTAACGCATGGAAGAGCTAGATTCACTTATCACAGCTGTGCCCTTATAGAGCAGCGCTGCAGTGTAAAGCATGGAAGAGCTAGATTCACTTATCACAGCTGTGCCCTTATAGAGCAGCGCTGCAGTGTAAAGCATGGAAGAGCTAGATTCACTTATCACAGCTGTACCCTTATAGAGCAGCGCTGCAGTGTAAAGCATAGAAGAGCTAGATTCGCTTATCACAGCTGTGCCCCTATAGAGCAGAGCTGCAGTGTAAAGCATGGAAGAGCTAGATTCACTTATCACAGCTGTGCCCTTACAGAACAGCGCTGCAGTGTAAAGCATGGGAGAGGGATAAAGCATATAGGACAGGTTATGTCCTTACACTTGTCAGCGCCGTGTGGCACATCCCCCCCAGACTCTCACACATTCCTTGCCAACATTAGAACAATAATATAATGACATCAGTGGAATCCGCTCCTTCGCCGTCTCCGACCCTCCGAGTACAAAGGAAGAAGGAAGTACGACCAGAAGGGCTGCGTAAACATATCCATCGGCCTCACAATACAACAATGTGACCGCCAAAGACATGCCATTGTCTGACCGACACCGCAGACAACAAAGGGGATCGTGTGCCCACCCCAAACATCTGCAAGCCCACTATAGTGCCAAGTGCAGTCAATGGCATCAGTGTAGTGGATGGAGGAGACCCCGCTATTAGTCTTTATATCAGTGTTTCCCAACCAGGGTGCCTCCAGCTGTTGCAAAACTACATCTCCCAACATGGTGGGAGTTGTAGTTTTGCAACAGCTGGAGGCACCCTGGTTGGGACACACTTTTTTTTGTGCTGGGGCACTGCCCATTGTCACTCATTCTCATACAGCTGGACTCACCTTCATGGTATTGGCCAGGTCTGTCTGGTAATAGCGGTCCTGATGGGCATTGGCAGCTGCCAGGGTGAGGAGATAATCATTGCGGGCATGAGTGGCTTTGGCGTTACATTCCTGTCTTCGAGCTTTTAACTGGAAGAAGATAAAGAAAGGAGAAAAATTTAAGAAGCACTCCGGGAAGAATAATTTTTATATATATATATTTTTATTAATTTGACCGCCGGCGGAGACAAATTTGCGAGCTAAGTGCCTCACTATTTCATAGTTTCACATTTGCATCTATTACACCATAGCTGTATAGCTCTCCATGTTTTATCTGCATATTCATGTTTCACCTATATCCTTGTGCTGGCAGTGTGCTGCTGCATTCTTCTGTTGCTGTATATTTATTTAGTTTGCAGCCCATGGCACTGTAGATAATCTCCCTGGGCGTGGACGGAAGAGAAAAATTGATGAAAGGTGTCAATGCAGGATAGTCCGGATGGTGGATAAGCAGCCCCAAACAAGTTCCAAAGATATTCAAGCTGTCCTGCAGGCTCAGGGAGCATCAGTGTCAGTGCGAACTATACGTTGACATTTAAATGAAATTAAACGCTATGGAGGAGACCCAGGAGGACCCCACTATGGAGGAGACCCAGGAGGACCCCACTATGGAGGAGACCCAGGAGGACCCCACTGCTGACATAGAGACATAAAAAAGCAAGACTACATTTTGCCACAATGAACTTGAGTAACCAAAATTCTTCTGGGAAAACGTCTTGTGGACAGATGAGACCAAGATAGAGCTTTTTGGTAAAGCTCATCATTCTACTGTTTACCGAAAACAGAATAAGGCCTACAAAGAAAAGAACACAGTACCTACAGTGACATATGGTGGAGGTCAGTGATGTTTTGGGGTTGTTTTGCTGCCTCTGGCACTGGGGGCCTTGAATGTGTACAAGACATCATGAAATCTGAGGATTACCAATGGATTTTGGGTCGCACTGTACAGCCCAGTGTCAGAAAGCTGGGTTTGTGTCCGAGATCTTGGGTCTTCCAGCAGGACAATGACCCCAAACATACGTCAAAAAGCCCCCAGAAATGGATGACAACAAAGTACTGGAGAGTTCTGAAGTGGCAGCAATGAGTCCAGATCTAAATCCCATTGATCATCTGTGGAGAGATCTTATAATTACTGTTGGGAAAAGGCGCCGTCCAATAAGAGACCTGGAGCAGTTTGTAAAGGAAGAGTGGTCCAACATTCCGGCTGAGAGGTGTAAGGAGCTTATTGATGGTTATAGGAAGACACTGATTTCAGTTATTTTTTCCAAAGGGTGTGCAACCAAATATTAAGTTAAGGGTGCCAATAATTATGTCCAGCCCATTTTTGGAGTTTGGTGACATTATGTCCAATTTGATTTTTTTCCTCCCTTTATTTGGTTTAGTTCCAATACACACAAAGGGAATAAACATGTGTATAGCAAAACATGTGTCACTGCAATCCTTTTCTGTGAGAAATACTTAATTTTCTAGAACAATTTCAGGGGTGCCAACATTTACGGCAATGACTGTATCCTGATCCCAGATAAAATAGCAGCAGTATACAGATAGAGGGGATGTATATAACTACTATATATCCTGATCCCATATCGATAACAGCAGTATACAGATAGAGCTGGAGAGGAGGTGTATAACTCGTATATATCCTGATCTCATATAGATAGCAGCAGCAGCAGTATACAGATAAAGCCAAAGGGGAAGTGTATAACTACTATATATATCCCGATCCCAGATAAAATAGCAGCAATATACAGATAGAGCTAGAGGGGAGGAATATAACTACTATATATATCCTGATCCCATAGAGATAACAGCAGTATACAAAGAGCTGGGAGGGGAGGTGTATAACTACTAAATATCCTGATCCCAGATAAAATAGCAGCAGTATACAGATAGAGCTGGGGGAGGGAGGGGTTGGGGATCTGCCAGAAGAGATCTATTAAAGGGGTACTACAGGTGGAAAACTTTTTTTTTTTTAATGAACTGGTGCCAGAAAGTTAAACAGATTTGTAAATTACTTCTATTAAAAAATCCTAATCCTTTCAGTACTTATTAGCAGCTGTTTGTTATAGAGGAAAATCTTTATTTAAAAAATTTCTTTCTTGTCTTGGCCACAGTGCTCTCTGCTAACACCTGATGCCCGTACCAGGAACTGTCCAGAGCCGGAGAAAATTCCCATAGCAAATATATGCTGCTCTGGACAGTTCCTGACACGGACATAGGTGTCAGCAGAGAGCACTGTGGTCAACACAAAAAAAAATTCAAAAAGTAAAGAATTTCCTCTGTAGCATACAGCTGCTAAAAAGTACTAAAAGGATTAAGATTCGTTTAATAGAAGTAATTTACAAATCTGTTTCTGGCACCAGTTCATAAAAAAAAAAAAAAAAAAAAAAAAAAAAAAAAAGTTTTCCACCGGAGTACCCCTTTAATGTGAAGTTCACAGGTCAACTGACCCAAGACTGACCACTTCCTAATAACACATTAAGCACTGTGGTTTTCTGTGGGAACAGACTTGTGATCACACGACCCAGTTACAATAATGAAGCTTATGGATGTAGGTTCTATAACCAACCTGAGAATTAGTTGATGACAGAACAAATCCAAAGCAAATCTACATAGACCAGTGTTTTTCAATCAGGGTGCCACCAGCTACTGCAAAACTACAACTCCCAGCATGCCCGGACAGCTACAGGCATGCTTGGAGTTGTAGTTTTACAACAGCTGGAGGCGCCCTGGTTGGGTAACATTGACATAGACTGGATTATTACACGTCTCTCACCTTCACATTCGCTTTCTGTAAACTTATCCTTGATTGAAACAAACTGAGTTTGGATCTGTGAATAGAGAAAATAAAAACATTGTCAGTAATGAAACAACACACACAGCTCTGCTACATCATTAATACAGGACGGAGAAAATCAGGGGAATAATGGGCGCTGCTGTATCACTGGGCAAAACGTCTTCACCACAATGGATGCACAAGATACCCTGACCTCACTGATGGATAACAAAAGGACAACGCGTTTTGGTGCTAACATGCGCTTCTTCAGGTCCTCGTGCGTCCTGGATGGTTTGCATGTGTGTCCAGTCTGTGAGCTACAATGTATCAGTGCAGGTAAAATGTAAAAATCCTTTTTTCTTTGCCTATATCATGCACACCCACCATGACTAGTCCTACAGTGTCACCTGTTTTATTCCAGCACAGTTGCATCTCTGTGTTTCATTACTGTAACTGGATCATGTTAACACCACTCTAACTTTAAACCTTCCAGGGCTTTATGGTCAGTACAGAGTCTGATTTTCTGTGGACTACAGGATGACATCATCACCTACCTACCAGATCCCCTCCTACTAGATTCAAGCTCTATATGTATACTGCTGCTATCTCTATGGGATCAGGAGATATAGAAGTTATACACCTCCCCTACAGCTCTATCTGTATACTGCTGCTGCTATCTCTATGGGATCAGGATATATAGTAGTTATACACCTCCGCTATAGCTCTATCTGTATACTGCTGCTATCTCTATGGGATCAGGATATATAGTAGTTATACACCTCCGCTATAGCTCTATCTGTATACTGCTGCTATCTCTATGGGATCAGGAGATATAGAAGTTATACACCTCCCCTCCAGCTCTATCTGTATACTGCTGCTATCTCTATGGGATCAGGAGATATAGAAGTTATACCCCCTCCCCTCCAGCTCTATCTGTATACTGCTGCTGCTATCTCTATGGGATCAGGACATATAGTAGTTATACACCTCCCCTATAGCTCTATCTGTATACTGCTGCTATCTCTATGGGATCAGGATATATAGTAGTTATATACCTCCCCTCCAGCTTCTTTCAGCCACTGGATGTACACAAGAATGTTGCCCTTTCACTGACCGCAACCAGAGATCTTGAAAACCGGCATGGGGGGAATACGGTATATAAACTGGCATATACCCACATATACTGATACACCCTGATATATAAAAGAGTGAAGCATAGTTTTCTATTTGGGTTTTGTTTCCGAACAGGTGTTTTCCACGATATTTACTCATTTTTCCCTACATTTTGTTATTTTTACAACTCCTCTGAGCTGTCAGGATTTCCAGAGCTCAAATCCTCCACATTTTAAGTGGAAACATTCGTAAATAGGTTGGGATTTTTTTTCTATGTTGGGAGATGCCCAATTTTATGAGGTCACACCCCCTGCTCCATTAGTCACGCCCCTTTTTTCATGTTTTCTGAGTAAAATGTAGAGTTGGCCGGGTTTATGTTTTTTTTTTTTGGGGGTCGCAAATTCTGGCACAGATACCGTTTGCGGCACAATGCGCCAAATTAATTTTTTTATTTTTTATGAACTGGTGCCAGAAAGTTAAACAGATTTGTAAATTACTTCTATTTAAAAATCTTAATCCTTTCAGTACTTATTAGCAGCTGTATACTACAGAGGAAACTCTATTATTTTTTAATTTCTTTTGTCTTGACCACAGTGCTCTCTGCGGACACCTCTGTTTGTGTCAGTAACTGTCCAGAGCAGAATAGGTTTGCTATGCGGATTTTCTCCTGCTCTGGACAGTTCCTGATTACGGGCATCAGGTGTCAGCAGAGAGCACTGTGGTCAAGACAAAAAAATTAATTCAAAAAGAAAAGAATTTCCTCTGTAATACACAGCTGCGAATAAGTGCTAGAAGAGTAAAGTCTGGGTGAATTGTCAAAAAAGATTATTTGATTTAAAGGGGTACTCCGGTGAAAACCTTTTTTCTTTTAAATCAACTGGTGCCAGAAAGTTAAACAGATTTGTAAATTACTTCTATTAAAAAATCATAATCCTTCCTGTACTTATTAGCTGCTGAATACTACAGAGGAAATTCTTTTCTTTTTGGAATTCTCTCTGATGACATCACGAGCAGAGTGCTCTTTGCTGACGTCATTATAATAATAATAACTCTTTATTTATTGTTGTCCTTAGTGGGATTTGAACCCAAGGCCCCAGCACTGCAAGGCAGCAGTGTTAACCACTGAGCTACCATGCTGCCCTTAGCATACATCTGCTATGAACGGTTGCTAAAATGGACAGAGATGTCAGCAGAGAGCACTGTGGTCGTGATGCCATCAGTGTTCCAAAAAGAAAGGAATTTCCTCTGTAGCATTCAGCAGCTAATAAGTACTGGAAGGATTAAGATTTTTTAACAGAAGTAATTTACAAATATGTTTAACTATCTGGCACCAGTTGATTTAAAAGAAAAAAATGTTTTCTCCGGAGTACCCCTTTAATAAATAAAATTTAATAAAAAAATAAGAAAAAAATATATATAAAAAATTAAGACAAATAAAGGAAATAAATAAGCAAAATGAAATTATATTAAACAAAATTAAATAAAAAATAAATTAGATAAAATAAAAAAAATAAATTAATAAAAATAAATAAGAAAAACAAAAAAAACAACATTATAATAAAATGAAATAAATAAATATAAAAACATTAATAAAAAAACAAGATAAACTAAATAAAAAAAATACATTATTAAAAAATACATTAATAAGAAAAATTAAAAAAATTAAATAAAATTATAATAACCATAACAACTGTAAGGTCAGTTAAAGGGGTATTCCAGACAAAAACTTTTTTTTATATATCAACTGGCTCCGGAAAGTTAAACAGATTTGTAAATTACTTCTAATAAAAAATCTTAATCCTTCCAATAGTTATTAGCTTCTGAAGTTTTCTGTCTAACTGCTCAATGATGATGTCACGTCCCGGGAGCTGTGCATGATGGGAAAATATCCCCATAGGAACTGCACAGCTCCCGGGACGTGAGTCATCAGAAAGCAGTTAGACAGAAAACAACAACTCAACTTCAGAAGCTAATAACTATTGGAAGGATTAAGATTTTTTAATACAAGTAATTTACAAATCTGTTTAACTTTCCGGAGCCAGTTGATATATAAAAAAAAGTTTTTGCCTGGAATACCCCTTTAACAACAATTGCTGGCAGATTCCAAATGTTATGTTTGTTTTTTCCCCGTTGACTCTATTTACGCAACAAAAAGCGAGAGCGTATATAATGCACTCACACGCTCGCCCCATGCATGTATAGATGGAGCTTCCCTTTCGGATCATCCAGACTCCACATGTTCCTGCAGCCGTTCCTCCTCCATACAGTACAGATGTAGAGACCCCGGCTAATCCTCTTCCGCCTCAGACAGGAGACACTAATCCCGCCTGGGTTCGGTGAGAGAGTTAATATAATCCCTACAGCCGCTGCATCCCATAGACACAAAGCTTCTAATCTGTGCAACCCGCGTGTCGTCAGGTCATTACCCTGAACGCCACCATTCAGTAAGATCCAGCAAAGGAGGAGGATGCCACCGCCATATAGTGCTCGCCTGTGTATTATTAAAGAACCATAGATTGCATCTCTTATAATGACACATTCTGTTCTCCTATAGCAGTGGTCTTAAAACTGTGGACCTACAACTGTTGCAAAACTACAACTCCCATGCTGGGAGTTGTAGTTTTGCAACAGCTGGAGGCCCACAGTTTGCCGACCTCTCTCCTATAGCTCCACGCAGTGTAGTGTTCAATTACAGTTTCACCAATTCAATTAAGAACTGCAATGAAGACCAACACACACAAAGATAGAATACTATGAAAATAAGGGGGGGGGGATACGCTTTCTAATTCAGCAAAATTTATATGCCGTTCAGAGTGTCTGGAAAGCTGAGTGACCACTACAAACACCTGTTAACTGTGTAGAAGAACTAGCGAAATATTGGCATCAAAAGGGGTGACTACAATAGATGCAGATAAAGAAGAAACCCCTACTCCAAAAAGAGCGTAGCTCTCCCTGCCATATACTTTACCAATCCTTAACCCCTTAAGGACCCAGCCATTTTACACCTCAGGACCCGGGCATTTTTTGCAATTCTGACCACTGTCACTTTAAACATTAATAACTCTGGAATGCTTTTAGTTATCAATCTGATTCCGAGATTGTTTTTTCGTGACATATTCTACTTTAACATAGTGGTAAAATTTTGTGATAACTTGCATCCTTCCTTGGTGAAAAATCCCAAAATTTTATGAAAAATTTGAAAATTTTGCATTTTTTTTTACTTTGAAGCTCTCTGCTTGTAAGGAAAATGGATATTCCAAATAATTTTTTTTTATTCACATATACAATATGTCTATTTTATGTTTGCATCATAAAATTTATGTGTTTTTACTTTTGGAAGACACCAGAGGGCTTCAAAGTTCAGCAGCAATTTTCCAATTTTTCACAAAATTTCCAAACTCACAATTTTTCAGGGACCAGTTCAGGTTTGAAGTAGATTTGAAGGGCCTTCATATTAGAAATACCCCACAAATGACCCCATTATAAAAACTGCACCCCCCAAAGTATTCAAAATGACATTCAGTCCGCGTTTTAACCCTTTAGGTGTTTCACAGGAATAACAGCAAAGTGAAGGAGAAAATTCACAATCTCCATTTTTTACACTCGCATGTTCTTGTAGACCCAATTTTTGAATTTTTACAAGGGGAAAAAGGAGAAAATGTATACTTATATTTGTAGCCCAATTTCTCTCGAGTAAGCACATACCTCATATGTCTATGTAAAGTGTTCGGCGGGCGCAGTAGAGGGCTCAGAAGCGAAGGAGCGACAAGGGGATTTTCGAGAGTACGTTTTTTTTAAATGGTTTTTGGGGGGCATGTTGCATTTAGGAAGCCCCTATGGTGCCAGAACAGCAAAAATCCCCCACATGGCATACCATTTTGGAAACTAGACCCCTTTAGGTACGTAACAAGGAATAAAGTGAGCCTTAATACCCCACAGGGGTTTCACGACTTTTGCATATGTAAAAAAATAAAAATAAAATTTCACTAAAATGTGTGTTTCCCCCCAAATTTCACGTTTTTGCAAGGGTTAATAGCAGAAAATACCCCCCAAAATTTGTAACCACATCTCTTCTGAGTATGGAGGTACCCCATAAGTTGACCTGAAGTGCACTACGGGCGAACTACAATGCTCAGAAGAGAAGGAGTCATATTTGGCTTTTTGAGAGCAAATTTTGCTCGGGGGGCATGTCGCATTTAGGAAGCCCCTATGGTGCCAGGACAGCAAAATAACCCCCACATTGCATACCATTTTGGAAACTAGACCCCTTGAGGAACGTAACAAGGCATAAAATGAGCATTTACCCCCCCCACTGGTGTCTGTCATATCTTTGGAACAGTGGGCTGTACAACATTTTTAATTTGCACAGCCCACTGTTCCAAAGATCTGTCAGACACCAGTGGGGTGTAAATTCTCACTGCACCCCTCATTACATTTCGTGAGGGGTGTAGTTTCCGAAATGGGGTCACATGTGGGTTTTTTTTTTTTGCGTTTACAGATGTTGCAAAACTGCAACTCCCAGCATGCCCAGACGCCAAGGGCTGTCTGGGCATGCTGGGAGTTGTAGTTTACAGGGTCCTATTACAGCAATGCATGTCGCTTTACGGCGACGTGCATTGCTGTAAAGGGCCCGACCGCGGCTGAAGATCTAGTCACCTGTCGCCGCCATCTTCCTCGCCGGGATCCGGATCTTCAGGGACGAGGTAAGTACCGGGGCCGGTCCCCAGCACTCCCCCGTCCCCCGCCGCGTCCTCCGGTCTTCCTCCCGTCCTCTCCGGACTTTCAGGGGCCGGGCAGGACGGGAGGAAGTAACCGCCCCCCCCCTCCTGCGATTGGTCGGTTAACTAACAGACAGATCGCAGGGTATAGGAGGAGGTGGCAGGCTTGCCACCTCGCTCCTATACGTTAGCATGGTCCTGGCTGTCTGTGACAGCCGGGATTATGCGAAATTACCGGGTGGTCGGGTCCCAGAGACCCGATCAGCCCGGTATCGCCGCAGATCGCAAGGGCAATTTCCCTTGCGATTTGCGGCGATCGCCGACATGGGGGGCCTACATGGCCCCCCTCGGCGTTTGCCCTGGATGCCTGCTGAAGGATTTCAGCAGGCATCCGGTTCCGATCTCTGCCCGGCGAGCGGCAGAGACCGGAAAACGCCATGACGTATGCATACGTCATGGGTCCTTAAGACCCAGGGTGTGATGGCGTATGCATACGTCATGGGTCCTGAAGAGGTTAAAGGGGTATTCCAGGCAAAACATTTTTTTTATATATATCAACCGGCTCCGGAAAGTTAAACTGATTCGTAAATTACTTCTATTAAAAAATCTTAACCCTTCCAATAGTTATTAGCTTCTGAAGTTTTCTGTCTAACTGCTCAATGATGATGTCACGTCCCGGGAGCTGTGCATGATGGGAGAATATCCCCATAGGAACTGCACAGCTCCCAGGACGTGAGTCATCAGAGAGCAGTTAGACAGAAAACAACAACTCAACTTCAGAAGCAAATAACTATTGGAAGGATTAAGATTTTTTAATAGAAGTAATGTACAAATCTGTTTAACTTTCCAGAGCCAGTTGATATATAAAAAAAAAAGTTTTGGCCTGGAATACCCCTTTAACCTTTGTGAAATGGATAATCTACAACTTTGCATTCCAATTGATCCCCAATTTCAAGATCCCTGCTTCTTGTAAATGAACAGAAACCTGTGTCAACCCGTCCTTACTCAAACAGCTGCATTTGGTTACACTGGAAACAGATCTATGAAGATAGTGTTAACACTGATGCCTCATGGGTCAAAACCTGTCACCTTCATAGAGTGACAGGGATCAGTGACAAACCCGTCAAACAAGACCCCGTCACTTATCAGGGAAACTACACTTTCTCTTCGATAGTGACTCCAGTCATTGCTGGTATTAACACAGACTGGTGGAGGAAAGAAAAAAACTAAGATGAATATAACTACTTTAACACTGCCTCCTATGTACAAGAATATAACTACTATAATACTGCTCCTATATACAAGAATATAGCTACTATAATACTGCTCCTATATATAAGAATATAACTACTATAATACTGCTCCCTATATACAAGAATATAACTACTATAATACTGCTCCTATATACAAGAATATAGCTACTATAATACTGCTCCTATATACAAGAATATAACTACTATAATACTGTCTCCTATGTACAAGAATATTACTACTATAATACTGCCGCCTATGTACAAGCATATAACTACTATAATACTGCTCCTATATATAAGAATATAACTACTATAATACTGCTCCCTATATACAAGAATATAACTACTATAATACTGCCTCCTATGTACAAGAATATAACTACTATAATACTGCTCCTATGTACAAGAATATAACTACTATAATACTGCTCCTATATACAAGAATATAACTACTATAATACTGCCTCCTA
This sequence comes from Hyla sarda, assembly GCF_029499605.1. NCBI lineage: Eukaryota > Metazoa > Chordata > Amphibia > Anura > Hylidae > Hyla > Hyla sarda. The sequence continues at coordinate 16,027,353 of NC_079190.1, read as the reverse complement.
TGTACAAGAATATAACTACTATAATACTGCTCCTATATTCAAGAATATAACTACTATAATACTGCTCCTATATACAAGAATATAACTACTATAATACTGCTCCTATATACAAGAATATAACTACTATAATACTGCTCCTATATACAAGAATATAACTACTATAATACTGCTCCTATATACAAGAATATAACTACTATAATACTGCTCCTATATACAAGAATATAACTACTATAATACTGCTCCTATATACAAGAATATAACTACTATAATACCGATCCTATATACAAGAATATAACTACTATAATACTGCCTCCTATATACAAGAATATAACTACTATAATACTGCCTCCTATATACAAGAATATAACTACTATAATACTGCTCCTATATACAAGAATATAACTACTATAATACTGCTCCTATATACAAGAATATAACTACTATAATACTGTCTCCTATACACAAGAATATAACTACTATAATACTGCTGCTATATACAAGAATATAACTACTATAATACTGCTCCTATATACAAGAATATAACTACTATAACACTGCTCCTATATACAAGACAATAACTACTATAATACTGCTCCTATATACAAGAATATAACTACTATAATACTGCTCCTATATACAAGAATATAACTACTATAATACTGCCGCTATATACAAGAATACAACTACTATAATACTGCTCCTATATACAAGAATATAACTACTATAATACTGATCCTATATACAAGAATATAACTACTATAATACTGCTCCTATATACAAGAATGTAACTACTATAATACTGTCTCCTATATACAAGAATATAACTACTATAATACTGCTCCTATATACAAGAATGTAACTACTATAATACTGCCTCCTATATACAAGAATATAACTACTATAATACTGCTCCTATATACAAGAATATAACTACTATAATACTGACTCCTATATATACAAGAATATAACTACTATAATACTGCTCCTATATACAAGAATATAACTACTATAATACTGCTCCTATATACAAGAATATAACTACTATAATACTGCTCCTATATACAAGAATATAACTACTATTATACTGCTCCTATATACAAGAATATAACTACTATAATACTGCCTCCTATGTACAAGAATATAACTACTATAATACTGCCTCCTATATACAAGAATATAACTACTATAATACTACCTCCTATATACAAGAATATAACTACTATAATACTGCCCCTATATACAAGAATATAACTACTATAATACTTCTCCTATACACAAGAATATAACTACTATAATACTGCCTCCTATATACAAGAATATAACTACTATAATACTGCTCCTATATACAAGAATATAACTACTATAACACTGCTCCTATATACAAGAATATAACTACTATAATACTGCTCCTATATACAAGAATATAACTACTATAATACTGCTCCTATTTACAAGAATATAACTACTATAATACTACCTCCTATATACAAGAATATAACTACTATAATACTGCCTCCTATATACAAGAATATAACTACTATAATACTGCTCCTATGTACAAGAATATAACTACTATAATACTGCCTCCTATATACAAGAATATAACTACTATAATACTGCTCCTATGTACAAGAATATAACTACTATAATACTGCTCCTATATACAAGAATATAACTACTATAATACTGCTCCTATGTACAGGACTATAATTAATATAATATTGCCCCTATATACAAGAATATAACTACTATAATACTGCTCCTATATACAAGAATATAACTACTATAATACTGCTCCTATATACAAGAATATAACTAACATAATACTGCTCCTATATACAAGAATATAACTACTATAATACTGCTCCTATACACAAGAATATAACTACTATAATACTGCTCCTATATACAAGAATATAACTACTATAATACTGCTCCTATATACAAGAATATATCTACTATAATACTGCCCCATATGTACAGGACTATAATTAATATAATATTGCCTCCTTTATACAAGAATAAACCGCTACTGTTTGAGAGTCGTGTGCTTCTGCTCCTCTAGGTGGCACTGCAGGGAGACTAGATCTCAGTAGCTGTCTTGCTCTCCTCCAGGCGTGTAGCCTGCTGATCTTCTTGTGGATTTGGACTCTTTGTATAGCCACTAGCTGTAATACAGAGAACCCTCCAGTGTGCGCTCAGTCACAGCTATTCCTTCCGCCTAGACGCGGCCAAGTGCTGCTCAATGCCTGATTGTGAAGTGTCGGCATCTTCAGGGTAATAACATTAGACACTGGGAACTCACTTGGCATCAATGTCGGCTTTTTCTCGCATTCCATGGGCCATCTGCTCGGCCTCATAGTACTTCTTCTTGGCCTTGGCTAAATCCTTCACTGTCTCCTGGAGTTCCGTCTGGATCTTCGTCAGCTGGTCCACACACTGTAAAGCGAAAAAATAACCCCCAGCGGGTATTATTGTGGGATCTGAGCAGGTGGGGGCGCTCCACATCATCTCAGGACACAAAACATTCTGCCTCGAGAACAGGGACAAGGAAGTGCATCAGAAATAATCTTTCCCAGGCTCCTGAATGGCAAATCCTGACTAATTGTATGGAGCTACAGCTCTGGAGTATAATACAGGATATAACTCAGGATCAGTACAGGATAAGTAATGTAATATATGTACACAGTGACCTCACCAGCAGAATAGTGAGTACAGCTCTGGAGTATAATACAGGATATAACTCAGGATCAGTACAGGATAAGTAATGTAATGTATGTACACAGTGACCTCACCAGCAGAATAGTGAGTACAGCTCTGGAGTGTAATACAGGATATAACTCAGGATCAGTACAGGATAAGTAATGTAATGTATGTACACAGTGACCTCACCAGCAGAATAGTGAGTACAGCTCTGGAGTATAATACACGATATAACTCAGGATCAGTACAGGATAAGTAATGTAATGTATGTACACAGTGACCTCACCAGCAGAATAGTGAGTGCAGTTCTGGAGTATAATACTGGATATAACTCAGGATCAGTACAGGATAAGTAATGTACACAGTAACCTCACCAGCAGAATAGTGAGTGCAGCTCTGGAGTATAATACAGGATATAACTCAGGATCAGTACAGGATAAGTAATGTAATGTATGTACACAGTGACCTCACCAGCAGAATCGTGAGTACAGCTCTGGAGTATAATACAGGATATAACTCAGGATCAGTACAGGATAAGTAATGTAATGTATGTACACAGTGACCTCCCCAGCAGAATAGTGAGAACAGCTCTGGAGTATAATACAGGATATAACTCAGGATCAGTACAGGATAAGTAATGTAATGTATGTACACAGTGACCTCCCCAGCAGAATAGTGAGTGCAGCTCTGGAGTATAATACAGGATATAACTCAGGATCAGTACAGGATAAGTAATGTAATGTATGTACACAGTGACCTCACCAGCAGAATAGTGAGTGCAGTTCTGGAGTATAATACAGGATATAACTCAGGATCAGTACAGGATAAGTAATGTAATGTATGTACACAGTGACCTCACCAGCAGAATAGTGAGTGCAGTCCTGGAGTATAATACAGGATATAACTCAGGGTCAGTACAGGATAAGTAATGTAATGTATGTACACAGTGACCTCACCAGCAGAATAGCGAGTGCAGTTCTGGAGTATAATACAGGATATAACTCAGGATCAGTACAGGATAAGTAATATAATGTATGTACACAGTGACCTCACCAGCAGAATAGTGAGTACAGCTCTGGAGTATAATACAGGTTATAACTCAGGATCAGTACAGGATAAGTAATGTAATGTATGTACACAGTGACCTCACCAGCAGAATAGTGAGTACAGCTCTGGAGTATAATACAGGATATAACTCAGGATCCGTACAGGATAAGTAATGTAATGTATGTACACAGTGACCTCACCAGCAGAATAGTGAGTACAGCTCTGGGGTATAATACAGGATATAACTCAGGATCAGTACAGGATAAGTAATGTAATGTATGTACACAGTGACCTCACCAGCAGAATAGTGAGTACAGCTCTGCAGTATAATACAGGATATAACTCAGGGTCAGTGCAGGATAAGTAATGTAATGTATGTACACAGTGACCTCACCAGCAGAATAGTGAGTACAGCTCTGGAGTATAATACAGGATATAACTCAGGATCAGTACAGGATAAGTAATGTAATGTATGTACACAGTGACCTCACCAGCAGAATAATGAGTACAGCTCTGGAGTATAATACAGGATAGAACTCAGGATCAGTACAGGATAAGTAATGTAATGTATGTACACAGTGACCTCACCAGCAGAATAGTGAGTGCAGTCCTGGAGTATAATACAGGATATAACTCAGGATCAGTACAGGATAAGTAATGTAATGTATGTACACAGTGACCCCCACCAGCAGAATAGTGAGTACAGCTCTGGAGTATACTACAGGATATAACTCAGGATCAGTACAGGATAAGTAATGTAATGTATGTACACAGTGACCTCACCAGCAGAATAGTGAGTGCAGTCCTGGAGTATACGTACCTTTTTCAGCTGTTGCTCTTTGTACAATTTAACAGTCCTAGCGGGTTCATAGATTAGGTTTCTATAGTTTTCACAGATGTTGATCCGGGATTGTGCTACTTGAATCGTCCCTTCTAGGAAGGATTTCCATACTGTATAGATGTTCCTAAAAAGCAAAGACAGAAAGATATTCTATATGCAACATGGCGGACATAAGGAAAAATACACAAGAACATGACATAAGGCTGCAGACTCCTCTCAATGATCGTGCTGCATAATAAAATCTACTGCTATACATTGGCCTGAGCCTCCTAGGTAACAGAAGGGGTTAAAATATTTCAGGTATAACAAACAGAACACACACACAAAACAGATTGATTAAAATAGTTTGTTACAATGTATTAGTGGAGAGAATTTTATATACACACACGTTACATTTGATACGGGTAAAGAGAGGTAACCACAGCGGCGGCACACATGTGTAGACATAATACGGTGTAACAAACCCTCAGTAGTGGATACAGTACTAGGTTTTTATAAGGGATCGACCAATATTGATTTTTTAGGGCCGATACCGATAATCTGTGACCTTTCAGGCAGATCGCCAATAACTTATACCAATATTCCGGTATATTTCAACCCCCCCCCACCCCCGTCCCACAGAAGCCGTTGCAGACAATGATTTAAAGCGGGCGCTTTAAATCAATGAACTGCAGCGGCTTTTGCGGGGCCAGAGACCACCGTCGCCCGCTTCTCTCCCCCTGCCTGTCCTGGGGTCCTCCTGAGTCCTATCACCGCCGCCGCTGCCCCATCCCCGATTTTATAATTTTCTGTTCCTGGGGTCCGCGATACTTCCAGCTCCGGCGGCGTCCGGCGCTGTTGCCGTGTGCTATCACTGTGCACACTGATGGTGACGTCGCGTTGAGGACGTCACTCGTCATTGCGCAGCGCACAGCAACAGCGCAGGACGCCGCTGGAGCCAGAAGTATCGCGGACCCCAGGAAAATGGTGGTAGGTCTTCCATGCCTCAATGGGCCACAGTCGATATACAGAATATCTGACAGGTGGTTAAATGGTTATGGTTGTTTGGAGTGTATGGCGATATTCTTTGGCGCCATAGAATTGAAAAAAAAAAATGTAAAGGGGTACTCCGCTGCTCAGCGTTTGGAACAAACTGTTCCGAACGCTGGAGCCGGGAGCTGGTGAAGTCATAGCCCCGCCTCTCAAAGATGGTGATGTCATAGCCCTGCCCCTTCGTGATATCACGCCCCACCTCATCAATGCAAGTATATGGGAGGGGGCGTGACAGCAGCCACGCCCCCTCCCATAGACTCACATTGAGAGGGCGTGACGTCATGAGGGGGCAGGGCTATGACGTCACCAGCTCCCGCCTCCAGCGTTCGGATCAGTTTGTTCCAAAAGCTGAGCAGCGGAATACCCCTTTAAATAATAATACTTGACAAACAAAAGAAAGCTGCACAACAGAGCTGAGGATGTCAGGTGTCACATCAGATACATTTACTGCAGTCTGGGATGTGTGCGGATTAAACCTGAAACGCGTCGCATTACAATTTACAACAGGTCACACGATTTATATGACAAAAGGACGCGGTGACACAGTCAAAGTGAGCAAAGCATCCCGTCATCTGTCCCTTTAGGTCTCAGAATCGTCCCATTGTGTCTGCGGGGAGAGATCAAATAAGAAGCGAAACGCAGCGGTAATTATATATAATCCGCACCGAGGCTTTTGTCTCTTCCCATGGAACAAAAAACTAAGATTATGAATAACACAACAATATACCAGAAATCAGAGCCTACAGGGGAGTGCACGGCCACATTCACAAGGACAGGTTCGTCCGCATTTCTTTGAACGGAGAAGTTTCAATATCCGACAACTGTTCAGTGTCTGATGTGAGGAAGAAAGACGACCGACATAATGATCAGAGGAAACTCTGCAGACACTGAACAAGCAGGGAGCACGGCGAGATTCCAGATCTAAGGTAACAAAATATGAGCTCTGGAGGATAATACAGGATATAACTCAGGATCAGTACAGGATAAGTAATGTAATGTATGTACACAGTGACCTCACCAGCAGAATAGTGAGTACAGCTCTGGAGTATAATACAGGATATAACTCAGGATCAGTACAGGATAAGTAATGTAATGTATGTACACAGTGACCTCACCAGCAGAATAGTGAGTACAGCTCTGGAGTATAATACAGGATATAACTCAGGATCAGTACAGGATAAGTAATGTAATGTATGTACACAGTGACCTCACCAGCAGAATAGTGAGTACAGCTCTGGGGTATAATACAGGATATAACTCAGGATCAGTACAGGATAAGTAATGTAATGTATGTACACAGTGACCCCACCAGCAGAATAGTGAGTACAGCTCTGCAGTATAATACAGGATATAACTCAGGATCAGTACAGGATAAGTAATGTAATGTATGTACACAGTGACCTCACCAGCAGAATAGTGAGTACAGCTCTGGGGTATAATACAGGATATAACTCAGGATCAGTACAGGATAAGTAATGTAATGTATGTACACAGTGACCTCACCAGCACAATAGTGAGTAGAGTTCTGGAGTATAATACAGGATATAACTCAGGATCAGTACAGGATAAGTAATGTAATGTATGTACACAGTGACCTCACCAGCACAATAGTGAGTAGAGTTCTGGAGTATAATACAGGATATAACTCAGGATCAGTACAGGATAAGTAATATAATGTATGTACACAGTGACCTCACCAGCAGAATAGTGAGTAGAGTTCTGGAGTATAATACAGGATATAACTCAGGATCAGTACAGGATAAGTTATGTAATATATGTACACAGTGACCTCACCAGCAGAATAGTGAGTAGAGTTCTGGAGAATAATACAGGATATAACTCAGGATTTTGTGCAGTTTATAGTCACAATGTGGCGCAGGAAAATAATCGGTGCAGTTACCTGTACTCGCTGCGCTCCTCCGGCTTCACTACAGGCCATTCCTTCTTCAGGTACTGGCTGGCTAGTTTCTGAATGGTCTGCAAAAAAACACAAAAATACTATATATGAAATAATTCGCCAAGACAACAAAGGCCGTATCACATGGACAGGTCTGACACAGTCTGCTGAGCCGTGTATCTAAACAGATTGGCTTAGATGCAGCAGCTAGAAGACAGTATCAAATGTGAAAGGCTTGGATACTAAGATACAACAGACCGTATCACACATGATTTGCTTAGGTACATCGGCTTGGCAGACAATATCATTATGATCGGTTTAGATCCAGTAGCTCTGCAAACAGTATCAAACTGTAGGCTTAGATACATGGCTCGGCAGACAGTACACAAGATAGGCTTAGATACTGCAGCTGAGCAGACAGACTCATACAAATACGGTGGCTAAGCAGACAGACTTAGATACACTATATCAGCAGTCATTGATACATGTGATAGGTTTAGATACAGCAGCCCTGCAACCCGTATCAAACTATAGGTTTAGATACTTAAAGGGGTACTCCGGTGGATTTTTTTTTTTTTTTTAACAACTGGTGCCAGAAAGTTAAACAGATTTGTAAATTACTTCTATAAAAAAAATAAATCTTAATCCTTCCAGTACTTATTAGCTGCTGAATACTACAGAGGAAATTCTTTTCTGTTTTGGAACACAGAGCTCTCTGCTGACATCATGACTACAGTGCTCTCTGCTGACATCTCTGTCCATTTTAGGAACTGTCCAGAGTAGGAGAAAATCCCCATAGCAAACATATGCTGTTCTGGACAGTTCCTAAAATGGACAGAGATGTCAGCAGAGAGCACTGTGCTTGTGATGTCAGCAGAGAGCACTGTGGCCGTGATGTCAGCAGAGAGCTCTGTGTTCCAAAAAGAAAATAATTTCCTCTGTAGTATTCAGCAGCTAATAAGTACTGGAAGGATTAAGATTTTTTAATAGAAGTAATTTACAAATGTGTTTAACTTTCCGGCACCAGTTGATTAATAAAAAAGAAATTAAAGAAAATTACGTTTTCCACCGGAGTACCCCTATAAGTCAGCAGACTGTATCACACAGGTTTAGAAACACCAGTGTACCCAATAGGATCACACATAATAGGCTTAGATACACCAGGGCAAGCGTTTTTTAATAAAAGTGCCTCCAGCTGTTGCAAAACTACAACTCCCAGCATGCCCGGACCGCCGAAGGCGGTCCGGGCATGCTGGGAGTTGTAGTTTTGCAACAGCTGGAGGCACCCTGGGTTGGAAACACTGTGCGCTCACTAGGAATAATAGAAGATCAGCGGCGCGGATGTGACTTCACCATCGCCTGGTTTATAGGGGCAGAAAAATATGCTGCATGGTCAGAACGTCCCGCATGGTCAGCAGCCTCGCCGCCACACGGGCCGCGGTATATAACAAAGCAAACGCCACACAGGCGAAATCCAAAACCTTAATGTATAGGGGGCCCAGGCGGAAGCTATGATAAGAGAGGACCCCATAACAAATATGGGCTCTACCCGCAGAGGTGTAACTGGGAGACTCCCAGACCAGCTACATATAATGTTTATTGGGAATAAACGCCAGGAATTACTTATCAGGTTTTAGTTTGGAGCTACGTAATGACTTCTCCTCCAGTCACATCCAAAGCTGCAAATAAATATTATATATATATATATATATACATATACATACATACATACACGCACAATACTACTGGGCTGCCGAAGTGCTACACTGGAGCCTTGAAGGAATAGAAGAAATGGAGAAAGACACTGAACCAGCAGGGAGTGATGGATGAAATCTCACAGCCTGAAAGGTAAAAGGGAACAGAGCGGGGACGTGTGCGCAGCTCTGGAGGTGACTGGAGTCATCACTACAGGGCAAGTAAAGAAACATATGACAAATAAAGGGAGAAAGGGCGAGATCTATCCAAATCTGTGAAGGGGAGGAGCGGTGCAGCTGCCCATAGCAACCAATCAGAATGGTTCTTTCATTTTTCTGAGGACTTTTTTTTTAAATGAAAGAAGCGATCTGATTGGTTGCTATGGGCAACTGCACCGCTCCTCCTCTACACAGATAGATATGAGATAGATACCGTATATACTCGAGTATAAGACGAGTTTTTTCAGCACGACGCCCCCCCTCGGCTTATACTCGAGTGAACTTTCCGCCTGTCAATCCCTTCTCAGTGGTCTTCAACCTGCGGACCTCCAGATGTTGCAAAACTACAACTCCCAGCATGGGTATGAGCAGAGGTCCAGAGGTTGAAGACCACTGCGGCCTTCGTCATCATCCAGACCCCCCTTTAGTTTTCTACTCACCTTCCCTCGGTGGGAAGGAAGGGTGAGCTGGTCTGGGCCATCTATGCCGCAGGGACCGTCCGGTGGGGATGGTTAGTCGTTGCGGGCTGTCCATTTTCACCGGGAGGCCCTCTTCTCCGCTCCGGGCCCGGCCTAGTGACGTTGCCTTGACGACGACACATAGGGTTGTCCCTGCGCATAGATGGCCCAGACCAGCTCCCCCTTCCTTCCCACCGAGGGGAGGTAAGTAGAAAACTAAAAGGGGGAGATGATGATTAAGAGAGGGGGGGGGGGGGGGGATGATGACGGGGATGAAAATGACAGGGTGATGATGACGGGGGGATGATGTATTTCCCACCCTAGGCTTATAGTTGAGCCAATAACTTTTTCCTGTTTTTTGGGGGTGAAATTAGGGGCCTCAGCTTATATTCGGGTCGGCTTATACTTGAGTATATATGGTAGATAGATAGATAGATGATAGCTATGAGATGGATAGATGATAGATATGAGATAGATGATAGCTATGAGATAGATAGATGATAGATATGAGATAGATGATAGATATGAGATAGATAGATGATAGATATGAGATGGATAGATATGAGATGGATAGATATGAGATGGATAGATATGAGATGGATAGATATGAGATGGATAGATATGAGATGGATAGATAGATATGAGATAGATAGACAGATATAGATAGATAGGAGATAGATATGAGATATATAGATATGAGATAGATAGATATGAGATAGATAGATATGATATAGATAGATACGAGATATATAGATATGAGATATATAGATATGAGATATATAGATATGAGATATATAGATATGAGATATATAGATATGAGATATATAGATATGAGATATGTAAAAAAGGAAAGCAGCACTCCGGGTGTAGATATGTACGGGTGCCTCCCGTTGTTGATCTGGGTCAGAGATCCAAACTGGATATAGGAAGTAGAAACAGTGGCACTCCAGATAGGTGAAGAAAGTGGTGTCTTTATTCACTCCAACGAGCGACGCTTCGGCCGGCTCACCCAGCCATTATCAAGCCGCTTGATAATGGCTGGGTGAGCCGGATGAAACGTCGCTCGTTGGAGTGAATAAAGACACCACTTTCTTCACCTATCTAGATATGAGATAGATAGATATGAGATAGATAGATATGAGATAGATAGACATGAGATAGATAGATATGAGATAGATAGATATGAGATAGATAGATATGAGATAGATAGATATGAGATAGATAGATGTGAGATAGATGGATAGATATAAGATAGATAGATAGATATATAGATATGAGATAGATAGATATGAGATAGATAGATAGATAGGAGATAGATGGATAGATAAGAGATAGCTAGATAGATATAGATATAGATACAGAAATGAGAAAGAAAAATACGGTAGATGTGAAATAGAAAGAAGAAAAATAATAAAAATTGAAATTTTTGCATGTTTATGTATAGTTGGAATATGAAAACCTCAGAAGTGTTATTTCTCATTTGCAGAGCCCTAAAGACCCAGGCCGGCAGACTTTGCTCTATTTATCAGTATATGACATTGATTTATGATCCACATTTTTTTTTTGCCTCCTCTCATTTAAAAAACAGAAAACAAAAAAAACAAAAAAACAAACAAACCACACGCTTTTCTTGTATGCAGCTGTACGCAGGCCCGGCGCTGCCCAGGAATGTCCCCGTATACCCTGTGCCTGGGATTCCACAGCGGTAGTCAGTGGTCTCCTGGGCTATAAAGAGCTGACATGACAAGTAGGGACCAGAGGGAAGGTTTATGGGGACGAACTCCAGGGGGGGGGGGGCTACTGACTGGTGGTTCCCAGGCCCCGAGGAGCATAAAAACATACACAACAGATGGACAACCCCCCCCCCCCCCCCTATATAAACTACTGAGGCCTTCCAAAATACGGCTGGAGATTAGATACAATCCGTCTCACGAGAATCGTAAAGGCTTAAAGGAAATCATTACTGAATTTTATTTTATTGTGTAAAAAATCTAATTAATAAAAGGCGGAAAGAGATAGTAAAACGGTTACAAAAGGAGACCTTACACTTCAGGACAATGGGGGAGATTTATCGAAACCTGTCTAGAGGAAAAGGTGCCCAGTTGCCCATAGCAACCAATCAGATTGCTGCTTTCCTTTTTAACAAGGCCTTTTTAAAATGAAAGAAGCGATCTGATTGGTTGCTATGGGCAACTGGGCAACTTTTGCTTTTCACAGGTTTTGATAAACCTTCCCCAATGTGTTTCCCGAACTGCGGACATACAGCTGTTGCAAACCTACAACTCCCAGCATGCCCGGACAGCCAACGGCTGTCCGGGCATGCTGGGAGTTGTAGTTTTGAGACAGCTGGAGGTTCACATTTTGGAGATCACTGCCTTGGATCAATGTATGGTCTCTCCTGATCATGGCGGAAAGAAGGATTGGGTTGTGAGATTTCAAGATGCCTGATCCTTTTGTTCAACCATCATATAGATTAAAGGGGTATTCCATGAAAAAAAAAAACATTTTTTTTTAAACAGATTTGTAAACTACCGTACTTCTATTAAAAAAAATCTTAATCCTTCCAGTACTTACCTGCTGCTGAAGTTGAGTTGTTCTTTCCAGTCTGACCACAGTGCTCTCTGCCGACACCTGTCTGTCTGTCTCAGGCACTGTCCAGAGTAGCTGCAAATCCCCATGCAAACAGTTCCTGAGACAGACAGAGGTGTCAGCAGAGAGCACTGTGGTCAGACTGGAAATGACAACTCAACTTCAGCAGCTAATAAGTACAGGAAGGTTTTAAGAGAAGTAATTTACAAAGCTGTTTAACTTTCTTGAGCCAGTTGATATGAAAAAAAGTTTAAGAAGATTTTTTTTCATGGAATTCTCCTTTAAATAGCCATTGGCCCAATGCTTGTTGAGCTGACAGCTATCTCTTCTGGTCCGCCCACCCATAAACACGTACACCCGGCTTAGCAGAGCATGCGTGTGGGTGAAAGTTGGTGGCTTATCTAAAGTATCCTATAATTTTATTTCAACGTGCCAGATTCTTCTCCCCCTTTGACATCTGCCAAGAATAAGGCCCCGACGACATTGACGGATTCAGCCGAAACCTGTCTGGCCAGCTTTCCTCCCCTCTGTCTATTAAGAACACATGCAGGCTCAACTATTTATGTGTACTGGGAAAAGTTCAGGAGGTATAGTTGGCCTTAGTGGACCTGTAAACTATGAGACATATCGGTTGCTAGGCATTTCCGTCCTGGCAACGCTAATAAAAAAATACTTGCAGTCTATGTTACTAGGGATTCACATCTTAACTACAGATTGCCTGGTTGTACTTTGACAACAGGGAACATAGAAAACTGCTTGAATCTGTCAACTCCATGTCTTTCCCGATTAAGACAGCTTTATTAATCAGATTTTTATTAAAAATAAAAAATCATAAAAAAAATAAAAAAAATTAAAGGGATATTCCAGGAAAAAACTTTTTTTTGTATATCAACTGGCTCCAGAAAGTTAAACAGATTTGTAAATTACTAATATTAAAAAAATCTTAATCCTTTCAGTACTTATGAGCTTCTGAAGTTAAAGGAGTATTCCAGTGATGAACCCAGTGGTGAACAACTTATCCCCTATCCTAAGGATAGGGGATAAGTTTGAGATCACGGGGGTCCGACTGCTGGGGCCCCCTGCGATCTCCTGTACGGAGCCCCGACAGCCCACGGGAAGGGGGCGTGTCGACCTCCGCACGAAGCGGCGGCCGACACACCCCCTCAATACAACTCTATCGCAGAGCCGAAGCGCTGCCTTTGGCAATCTCCGGCTCTGCCATAGAGATGTATTGAGGGGGCGTGTCGGCCGCCGCTTCGTGCGGAGGTCGACACCCTCTATCTGGCCGGAGAGCCTGGCCCCCGTAAAGAGAGATCGCAGGGGGCCCCAGCGGTCGGACCCCCCGCGATCTCAAACTTATCCCCTATCCTTAGGATAGGGGATACGTTTTTCACCACTGGACTACCCCTTTAAGGTTGTTCTTTTCTGTCTAAGTCCTCTCTGATGACACTTGTCTCGGGAAACGCCCAGTTCAGAAGAGGTTTGCTATGGGGATTTGCTTCTAAACTGGGCGTTTGCTGAGACACGTGTCATCAGAGAGGATTTAGACAGAGAAGAACAACCTTAACTTCAGAAGCTCATAAGTACTGAAAGGATTAAGATTTTTTAATAGAAGTAATTTACAAATCTGTTTAACTTTCTGGAGCCAGTTGATAAAAAAAAAAAAAAGTTTTTTCCTGGATAACCCCTTTAATAAAAGCCCAGTCTCCCTGATGAAGGTCATACACTTGTGTACATTATTGAGCAGTAACAGAGATCTTATTAGGCTTAGAACCGAATAGGGTTCTTCTAAATTATTGTCAGTAAAACGGCATTACAAAAAAAAAATTATACAAAAAATAAAATTAAACTTACAATAAATTAATAATACTACTACTAATAATAAAAATAATAATAATAGTAATAATGATAATAATAATAGTAAATAATAAAAATAATAGTAATACTAATAATAATAATACCCGATCTCCCTACTGAAGGTAATACAGTTACGGCTGCCATTTTACTCTAACAACCAAATAGGGTTCTTCTAAAATATTGATCCAATCCAATGTCCTCCAAAATAGGTAGAGTCAGAGAGGCGCTTGAAACCAAGGTAAGAGTAAAACTTCTACTTTATTCCCATAATGCAACGCATTTCGCGGGGGTTCCGCTTCATCAGGCATCTGATGAAGCGGAACCCCCGCGAAACGCGTTGCATTATGGGAATAAAGTAGAAGCTTTACTCTTACCTTGGTTTCAAGCGCCTCTCTGACTCTACCTATTTTGGAGAAAATTGGATCTTTATCTGTGAAAGGTGGAGCAGCTGCTGGAACTCTACACTTTAGGCACTCTGATCCATGGTTGTACTTGGACGCAGTACAACCCTTCCTGGTAAGTGCATATCTACATTCTGCGTTACCTATACACCTTGCGGTATCGCACTACGGAGCGCTTCCTGCTCTGTTTTTTATTCTTCTAAAATATTGTCAGCAAAGCGGACGTAACAAATAAATACATAAATATATAAATAATATCATATGTTTCCTAAAAATGCCCTGACTGCTTGCGTAAGCAATAATTATGCTGACTGCGCTGGAGGAGATGACTGTGCGGGAGTCATAGGGCAGAGGTCATGTCATTCCTAGGAAATGAGAGGGAGGAAACGCTAGTGACAGGGTCCGTAACCACAATACAGCAAAAAGGAAAAGATATCGTAACAATGGGGTCAGGGGGAGCAACAAAAGAATCTTAAAAGCAACCGCAAAAATTCAGCTGAGCCAAGCGAATAAGATTGCTAATCATCACATCTTTTTAATCAGACATGAAAAACAATACGGCGTCCATATTAATAAAAATTAAATATACTATATATATATATATATATATATATATATATACACACACACACATACACATATATATGTAAATAAATGTACAAAAAAAAACTAAATTAAAACTAAAATTTTTATGTGAAAAATTACCAATGGGTAAAATTTCTTTGCATAAGGAAAATAAAAACATCCAATAAAAATTAAAAACGAAAAATATATATATGAAATTGTAAAATATATTCTAGACGGAATTATAAAATATATTATTTAAAAATAAATTTGAACAATAACTTATTATAAATCTATAAAAATTGGCATATTTTCGTGCTTAGGATGTTGTGGTTTTTAAGTCAAATTGAAATAACTATGTTATGGTTGCGACATAAAAATAAGTATTTGGGATCCATTATTCCTCGCGTTCCTCCTTCTCATTTGTATGAAGAGTCGCAGACAAACTGCTCCACAATGAACGGCGTATTGTCTCCATGGCAGAACAAATTACGGAGGACACATTCCAGGGAAAATTAATTGATCGCTCCTATGCAGACGTATGCAAATGACTTTGTGCTTCTTTCCCTTCTGCACCGCCCATCCCCCGTTATTTATGAGAAAAAAACACAACAAAAAAAAAAAACAACAGACCTATCAACCGGTCGGCAAATTTCTACAGGGTTACAAAGGTGACAACATGCACGTAGAGCGGGTTAGAAGAACTAATCCAAAATCATTGGGGGTATGCCCATTCTTAAAGAGGAACTCTGCCGGAAAAAAAAACCATATTCATAGATATAATTGAGGAGTTAATGGGATGGACCTGGTCCCATCTAGAACAAATGTGTCTGGTCTCTAGAATTCCCTACACTACGCCCCCCCCCCCCCAACTCCACGCTATAAATCTCTGCGCCTTCACTACAGAGCATTCAAAGGGTTAATAGGAGGTTTCTGGAGGAAAACCCTGACACAGAAACCCAGATAAAGTCCCAGAGTCAGAGGAGCATTTGTTCCTGCCAGGTGGCCACTCTGCCCGTCCATGCTGCCAACCAAAGACCACCCGCGACCCTCCGAAATACGATTATGTTAATGCCTGGTGCCAGTTTCCCAGGAACAGAGGAGAGAGATAGAAACTCCAAGTGTCTGTACAGAGAGGAAAGTATTGTGTCCTGTATTTAAAGGTTTTGGCCAATAAAATATCTCGTAAATTACAATATATATCACATAATATTAATTAGAAGTGACAGTTTTATCTTTGGCCTAGGCACATGGCAGGTAACATTTAAACCATGGAGGAACATTTATATTAATAGCTATTGCCTCCTATATACAAGAATATAACTACTATAATACTGCTCCTGTATACAAGAATATAACTACTATAATACTGCTCCTGTATACAAGAATATAACTACTATAATACTGCTCCTATATACAAGAATATAACTACTATAATACTGCATCCTATATACAAGAATATAACTACTATAATACCGCTCCTATACACAAGAATATAACTACTATAATACCGCTCCTATACACAAGAATATAAGTACTATAATACCGCTCCTATATACAAGAATATAAGTACTATAATACCGCTCCTATATACAAGAATATAACTACTATAATACTGCTCCTATATACAAGAATATAACTATGATAATACTGCTCCTTTCTACCAGAATATAACTACTATAATACTGCTCCTATATACCAGAATATAACTACTATAATACTGCTCCTATATACAAGAATATAACTACTATAATACTGCTCCTATATACAAGAATATAACTACTATAATACTGCTCCTATATACAAGAATATAACTACTATAATACTGCTCCTATATACAAGAATATAACTACTGTAATACTGCTCCTATATACAAGAATATAACTACTATAATACTGCTTCCTATGTATAAGAATATAACTACTATTATACTGCTTCAATGTACAAGAATATAACTACTATAATACTGCCTCCTATATACAAGAATATAACTACTATAATACTGCCTCCTATATACAAGAATATAACTACTATAATACTGCCTCCTATTTACAAGAATATAACTACTATAATACTGCCCCTATATACAAGAATATAACTACTATAATACTGCCTCCTATGTACAAGAATATAACTACTATAATACTGTTCCTATATACAAGAATATAACTACTATAATACTGCTCCTATATACAAGAATATAACTACTATAATACTGCTCCTATATACAAGAATATAACTACTATAATACTGCTCCTATATACAGGAATATAACTACTATAATACTGCTCCTATATATAAGAATATCACTACTATAATACTGCCTCCTATATACAAGAATATAACTACTATAATACTGCCTCCTATATACAAGAATATAACTACTATAATACTGCTCCTATATACAAGAATATAACTACAATAATACTGCTCCTATATACAAGAATATAACTACTATAATACTGCCCCTATATATAAGAATATCACTACTATAATACTGCTCCTATATACAAGAATATAACTACTATAATACTGCCTCCTATATACAAGAATATAACTACTATAATACTGCCTCCTATATATACAAGAATATAACTACTATAATACTGCTCCAATATACAAGAATATAACTACTATAATACTGCCTCCTATATATAAGAATATCACTACTATAATACTGCTCCTATATACAAGAATATAACTACTATAATACTGCCTCCTATATACAAGAATATAACTACTATAATACTGCCCTCTATATACAAGAATATAACTACTATAATACTGCTCCTATATACAGGAATATAACTACTATAATACTGCTCCTACAGTCAGGTCCATAAATATTGGGACAGCGACACAATTCTAACATTTTTGGCTCTACAGTCATGGCCGTAAATGTTGGCACCCCTAAGAATTTTCAAGAAAATGACGTATTTCTCACAGGAAAGGATTGCAGTAACACATGTTTTGCTATACACATGTTTATTCCCTTTGTGTGTATTGGAACTAAACCAAAAAAAAAAGGAGGAAAAAGCAAATTGGACATAATGTCACCAAACTCCAAAAATGGGCTGGACAAAATTATTGGCACCTGATGGTCCTTTAAAGGTTTATTCCGCCCCTAGACATCTTATCCCCTATCCAAAGGATAGGGGATAAGATGTCAGATCGCCGCGGTCCCGCTGCTGGGGACCCCTGGGATCCCCGCTGCGGCACTGCGCTATCATTACAGCACAGAGCGAGTTCACTCTGCGTAATGACGGGCGATATGGGGGACGGAGCAGCGTGACATCATGGCTCCGCCCCTTGTGACATCACGGCCCGTCCCCTTAATGCAAGTCTATGGGAAGGGGCGTGACAACCGCCACGTCCCCTCCCATAGACTTGTACTGAAAGGGGCGGGCCGTGACATCACGAGGGGCGGAGCCGTGACGTAACGATGCTCCGGCCCCTGTACCGCCCATTACGTGCAGAGCGGCGATCTGACATCCAGATAAGATGTCTAGGGGCGGAATACCCCTTTAAACTCACCTGGGGAAAGTAAAAGGTGTGGGCAATTTAAAAATCACCCCTGAAAGCAGATAAAAAGGAGAGAAGTTCACTTGGTCTTTTCATTGTGTGTCTGTGTGTGCCACACTAAGCATGGACAACAGAAAGAGGAGAAGAGAACTGCCTGAAGACTTGAGAACCAAAATTGTGGAAAAATATCATCAATCTCAAGGTTACAAGTCCATCTCCAGAGATCTAGATTTGTCTTTGTCCACAGTGCGCAACATTATCAAGAAGTTTGCAACCCTGGGCGTGGACGGAAGAGAAACATTGATCAAAGGTGTCAACGCAGGATAGTCCGAATGGTTGATAAGCAGCCCCAAACAAGTTCCAAAGATATTCAAGCTGTCCTGCAGGCTCAGGGAGCATCATTGTCAGCGCAAACTATCCGTCGTCATTTAAATGAAATGAAACGCTATGGAAGAGACCCAGGAGGACTCCACTATGGAGGAGACCCAGGAGGACCCCACTATGGAGGAGACCCAGGAGGACCCCACTATGACAGGAGACCCAGGAGGACCCCACTATGACAGGAGACACAGGAGGACCCCACTATGGAGGAGACCCAGGAGGACCCCACTATGGAGGAGACCCAGGAGGACCCCACTATGGAGGAGACCCAGGAGGACCCCACTGCTGACATAGAGACATAAAAAAAAGCAAGACTACATTTTGCCAAAATCTTCTGGGAAAACGTCTTGTGGACAGATGAGACCAAGATAGACCTTTCTGGTAAAGCGCATCATTCTACTGTTTACCGAAAACGGAATGAGGCCTACAAAGAAAAGAACACAGTACCTACAGTGACATATGGTGGAGGTCAGTGATGTTTTGGGTTATTTTGCTGCCTCTGGCACTGGGGGCCTTGAATGTGTACAAGACATCATGAAATCTGAGGATTACCAATGGATTTTGGGTCGCACTGTACAGCACAGTGTCAGAAAGCTGGGTTTGTGTTCGAGATCTTGGGTCTTCCAGCAGGACAATGACCCCAAACATACGTCAAAAAGCCCCCAGAAATGGATGACAACAAAGTGCTGGAGAGTTCTGAAGTGTCAGCAATGAGTCCAGATCTAAATCCCATTGATCACCTGTGGAGAGATCTTAAAATTGCTGTTGGGAAAAGGAGCCGTCCAATAAGAGAGACCTGGAGCAGTTTGTAAAGGAAGAGTGGTCCAACATTCCGGCTGAGAGGTGTAAGAAGCTTATTGATGGTTATAGGAAGACACTGATTTCATTTATTTTTTCCAAAGGGTGTGCAACCAAATATTAAGTTAAGGGTAACAATAATTTTGTCCAGACCATTTTTGGAGTTTGGTGACATGATGTCCAATTTGCTTTTTTCCCCCTCCCTTTTGGTTTAGTTCCAATACACACAAAGGGAATAAACATGTGTATAGCAAAATGTGTGTTACTGCAATCCTTTTCTGTGAGAAATACTTCATTTTCAGGGGTGCCAACATTTATGGCCATGACTGTATACACCAATGGATTTGAAATAAAACAAACAAGATGTGTTTTAACTGCAGACTGTCAGCTTTAATTTGAGGGTATTTACATCCAAATCAGGTGAACGGTGTAGGAATGACAACAGTTTGCATATTTGCCTCCCACTTGTTATGGGACCAAAAGTAACGGGACAGAATAATAATCAAAATCAAACTCTCTCTTTTTAATACTTGGTTGCAAATCCTTTGCAGTCAATTACAGCTTGAAGTCTGGGACACAGAGACATCAGCAGACATTGCTGGTTTCATCCCTGGTGATGCTCTGCCGCCTCTACTGCAACGGTCTTCAGTTCCTGCTTGTTCTTGGGGTCTTTTCCCTTCAGTTTTGTCCTCAGCAAGTGAAATGCTCAATCAGATTCAGGTCAGGTGACTGACTTGGCCATTGCATAACATTCCACTTCTTTCCCTTAAAGGAGAACTCCCGAATATAAAAATTGTCGCCCATACTGCCGGCAGTAAAAAAATGCCCCTCATCCTATCGCCGGCCGAGTCTGTAAGACTCTCCGACCACCGGCAACCAGGAAGAGGATCACGGCAGAGGCCGGAGCCGGTTACCGAAGGCCCAGGGGGAGCGGAGGAAGCTATGTACAGCTTTATTTTTTTTACTGCCGGCACTATGGGGAACAATTTTTATGTTCTGGAGCTCTCCTTTAATAAACTCTTTGGTTCTTTTGCAGTTTGCTTTGGGTCATTGTCCATCTGTAGTGTGAAGCTCCGTCCAATGAGTTCTGAAGCATTTTGCTGAATATGAGCAGATAGTATTGCCCAAAAAACACTTCAGAATTCATCCTGCTGCTTTTGTCACATCATCCATAAATACAATAGAAGCAGTTCCATTGGCACCATACATGCCCACTATGCCATGACACTCCCACCACCATGTTCACTGATGAGGTGTATGCTTAGGATCCTTGTCCAGACTCTTCTCTTCCCTCTGGTACAAGTTGATCTTGGTCTTCTCTGTCCATAGGATGTTGTTCCAGAACTGTGAAGCTTTTTTAGATGTCGTTTGGTAAACTCTAATCTGTCCTTGGTGCTTGTGAGGCTCCTCAATGGTTTCCATCTTGTAGTGAACCCTCTGTATTCCCTCTGGTGACGTCTTCTCTTGATGACTCCGACACACATACACCTACTGTATTTTTTGCCGTATAAGACGCTCTTTTTCTTCCCCAAAACTGTGTGTGTGGGTGTGTGTGTGTGTGGGGGGGGGGGGGGGGAGGGAGTTGGTGCGACTTATACGGCAAATACACATTAAAACCTGTCCTATCGGGTCGGTCCCTGTGGCCATCAACGATCGGGACCCGCGGCTAATACAGGACATCACCGATCGCGGTGATGCCCTGTATTAACCCTTCAGACGCAGCGATCAAAGCTGACCGCGTCTGAAGCGAAGGCGACACTAACTCGGCTGTTCGGGACCGCCGCAATGAAGTCGCGGCGTCGCGAACAGCTTACAGGACACCGGGAGGTTATCCGCCTACTCGGTGTCTGCTCCGTGCCGGGATCCCCTGCATGGCCGGCGCTCTCCTTCGTCATCATCAAGTTGTCTCGCATGCCCTCCCGTCATCCAATAGGAGCGGCGTGTGTAGTGACGTGATGGAGGCGACGGAGAGCGAGGATACCGGGCAGCAGAGACACCCCGGGGACGCAGCGACATCGATGGAAGGCGACATCCAGGGCAGCGGTGACGGGTCCGGAGCGGCGGGGGACAGGTGAGTATAACCTCCAATACCAGTGGTAGTCAATCTGCAGACCTCCAGATGTTGCAAAACTACAACTTCTGGCATGCCCGGACAGCCAACGGCTGTCCGGGCATGCTGGGAGTTGTAGTTTTTCAACATCTGGAGGTCCGCAGGTTGAAGACCACTGTCCTATACCTTACCAATACATTGTATTTGGTTCAGAATATTTTTTTTCTACATTTTCATCCTTTAAAATTGCCGGAGCGTCTTATATGACGAAAAATACGTTACCTCCTGGAAGGAGTTCTTCATCTGACAACTGTTGTGAAGGGGTTTTCTTCATCAGGGAAAGAATTCTTTGCTCATCGTCCACAGTTGTTTTCCTTGGTCTACCGGGTCTTTTGGTGTTGCTGAGCTCACCGGTGCGTTCTTTCTTTTTAAGAATTTCAAATCCATTGAGGGGGGGTGTATAGAGCCAAATTTTTTTAGAATTGTGTCGATGTCCCAATATTTATGGACCTGACTGTATGTACAAGAATATATCTACTATAATACTGCCCACCTGTGTATAATATAGATACGGTATTACTGCTATATACAGTATATTCTAAAGTCGGTGCAACGTCCACTATACGCAGAGTCTTCAGTGCTCACATCTCCGTCGCAGTCGCTGCCCGCAGAACAACAGATCCGGCCTGTGTGCAGTTGTCTTCCATTCATAGATCTGCATTCAATGCTCCTTATTTAATTTGAAGATCACTGTTTTTAATTTGGAGCTCCAGTAATAACATCAGCCCCTCGTCTGGCAATTCATACGCTCAATAAAAATACAATCAACTAAAAAGGTTCATACAACAGATCTATAACATGCCGGACGCCTGCGAGGCTGCACAACACCATCGGAGGAACATGTGAACTCTTATTTTTGGATTCTAGCTCATTACCTTAGCTTAAAGTCATAGTTTAGATTCATAAATTAATTTATATATTTTTGTCCAGAAAAACAAATCTTTAAATTCAAAAAACAAAAAATTTAAGTTTAAAAAAGAATAAAAGTGTATTTTCTTTCTCTAGGAAACACTTTGTGCACAAAACCCCCTAACTCCGACCTTATGGGCAATTTCCCCATGTACCGGGCCTTCAAAAAATAAAAATTTACATATATGCAGTCATGGCCGTAAATGTTGGCACCCCTGAAATTCGTCTAGAAAATAAAGTATTTCTCACAGGAAAGGATTGCAGTAACACTTGTTTTGCTATACACACGTTTATTCCCTTTGTGTGTATTGGAACTAAACCAAAAAAGGAGGAAAAAAAACAAATTAGACATAATGTCACCAAACTCCAAAAATGGTCTGGACAAAATTATTGGCACCCTTAACTTAATATTTGGTTGCACACCCTTTGGAAAAAATAAGTGATAGCTGAAAAAAGCTTCTCACACCTCTCAGCCGGAATGTTGGACCACTCTTCCTTTACAAACTGCTCCAGGTCTCTTATTGGAAGGCGCCTTTTCCCAACAGTAATTATAAGATCTCTCCACAGGTGATCAATGGGATTTAGATCTGGACTCATTGCTGCCACTTCAGAACTCTACAGCACTTTGTTGCCATTCATTTCTGATGTTTGGGGTCATTGTCCTGCTGGAAGACCCAAGATCTCGGATGCAAACCCAGCTTTCTGACACTGGGCTGTACGGTGCGACCCAAAATCCATTGGTAATCCTCAGATTTCATGATGTCTTGTACACATTCAAGGCCCCCAGTGCAAGAGGCAGCAAAACAACCCCAAAACATCACTGACCTCCACCATATGTCACTGTAGGTACTGTGTTCTTTTCTTTGTAGGCCTCATTCCATTTTCGGTAAACAGTAGAATGATGTGCTTTACCAAAAAGCTCTATCTTGGTCTCATCTGTCCACAAGACGTTTTCTCAAAATGTAGTCTTGCTTTTTTATGTCTCTGTGTCAGCAATGGGGTCCTCCTGGGTCTCCTCCATAGTGGGGTCCTCCTGGGTCTCCTCCATAGCGTTTAATTTCATTTAAATGTCGACGGATAGTTCGTGCTGACACTGATGCTCCCTGAGCCTGCAGGACAGCTTGAATATCTTAGGAACTTGTTTGGGGCTGCTTATCCACCATCCGGACTATCCTGCCTTGACACCTTTCATCAATTTTTCTCTTCCGTCCACGCCCAGGGAGATTAGCTACTAGGGATGGACCAATATCGTTTTTTTAGGGCCGATACCGATATTCTGTGGAGGTTAGGGCCGATAGCCGATAACTCATACCGATAATCCGGTATAAGTTAACGGCTATTTATCCACTCCGGCGACACCGCTGCAAATCATTGATTTAAAGCGGGCACTTTAAATCAATGAACTACAGCGGCTTTTGCGGTGCAAGGGACCACCGCCACCACCCGCTTCATTCCCCCTCCCTGTCCTGGGGTCCTGAGTCCTATCACCGCCACCGCACCCCCCCCCCCCCCCTCTGCACCGATCTGGCCAGAGACCGCCGCCGCTGCCCCATTGCCTCCCCCATTCCTGGTTTTATAATTACCTGTTATCGGGGCCCGCTCTACTTCTGGCGCCGTCCTCCTGAGCTGTCACTGTGCGCAATGACTGTGACGTCGCGTTGTGGACGCCACTCGTCACTGCGCTGCGCAGTGCACAGCATAACACAGGACGCGCAGGAGCCAGAAATAGCGTGGTCCCCGGGAACAGGTAATTATAAAACCGGGGATGGGGGACATAATGGGGCAGCGGCCGGGGCGGTGCGGTGGTGGGGGGGTTCGGTGCAGGGGGCGGGGCATTATCGGCAAGGTAATTGCCGATACCGATAACGTCCAAAATCATGAATATCGGCCGATAATATCGGCCAAACCGATAATCGGTCGATCCCTATTAGCTACAATGCCATGGGTTGCAAACTTCTTGATAATGTTGCTCACTGTGGACAAAGGCAAATCTAGATCTCTGGAGATGGACTTGTAACCTTGAGATTGTTGATATTTTTCCACAAAATTCTGGTTCTCAAGTCCTCAGACAGTTCTCTTCTCTTTCTGTTGTCCATGCTTAGTGTGGCACACACAGACACACAATGCAGGACTAAGTGAACTTCTCTCCTTTTTATCTGCTTTCAGGTGTGATTTTTATATTGCCCACACCTGTTACTTGCCCCAGGTGAGTTTAAACGACCATCACATGCTTGAAACAATCTTATTTTTCCACAATTTTGAAAGGGGGCCAATAATTTTGTCCAGACCATTTTTGGAATAAACATGTGTATAGCAAAACATGTGTTACTGCAATCCTTTTCTGTGAGAAATACTTCATTTTCTAAAAAAATTTCAGGGGTGCCAACATTTACGGCCATGACTGTATATACAATATACATATATATATATATATATATATATATATATATTTATTTATTTATGTTTCTTTTTGTTTCTTTTGCAGAATTGTAACACATTGAAAAACGTGGCATTCATCTGTTATCGCCGCCAGGATGAGCTGGCAGTTGAGAGATGTTTCGGCTGTAGATGGAAAAGACCACCTGTCGGACATATGTGTCTGTCTGTAGGGAGATCATGTGAAGAATACGCGATCAGACATCTTATCCCCTATCCTTTGGATAGAGCCTAAGATGTCTGGGGTGGAGTACCCCATTAAGATAAAAACTTTCAGAAACTTTCAGAATGAAACTTTTTAAATGTTGCACAAGTTGGCAAAACGTTAACCTTTATAACTTAATAAAAAAAGTCTCTCCTTTTTATAGAAATCATGGCTTATAAAAAAAGACCACTAGGGGTCCCCATATCATCCAGAACATAGTCCTGTCCGGCTGCAGCATCATCTTTGTCCCAGATGAAGCACAGGCCGGGACAAAGTCCAGGAAGTGAGGGTGGGACTAGCACTCCTCTGTGCTCACTCCTGTCCTATAAGACTGCAGCATGAAAACATAAATGAGGGGGTTACAGAGCAGCCTGCAGTGGTTGCATGAGAATAGCCAGCACAACACAGCAGACTCAGGAAGGAAGTGAATGCATGGTGAGAGGGGGCTGGCTCAGTGCTTACCTTGGACATGCCCCTTTCTTAGCAGTGGATTTCAGAATGAGTGAGCAGCAGAACAGAGGGATTTGTGAGCCAAATACAGAAGCTAGACAGGTAAAAGACTTGTAAGACTTTCTGTGATATGACAGGTACTTAAAAATGTTATATTTATTATACATACACTAAAAACGTATGCGTAGAACTTGTCTTTATGTTCACATGTCCAATCAAATTAGTCATCCAAAAGAGACGATACCAATATTCATGATACAGCAAGTAAGATACTGACGATAATAACACACAATACATCATCATCAACAACAATACAAATCACAACGTGTTTCTCTTCCACAGGTTCATCAGGGCACTCATTAACAGGACAACAGCTTCTAAACAATTCAGAAAAATCATGGGTACAAAAAAAAAAAAAAAAAGAAATCTGGACCACTCACTCAGATACCACTCGGCTGGTTGGCATATCGTCCGGATGGCGAACACATACGATGAGAGGTCACTCCTCTAAAGGTGCAAGCCGCTTATTTTGAATACCGTGATGAACCCAAAACATATAGTGGGGAAACGCGTTGGGACATATGTTTGTTCGGCTAACAGGAACTATGTCTTTCTTAAGGGTGAATCGTATACACCTGATTTTCTAGTTAAAGGCCTTGGAAAGCTGGGTGAGCACTGCAGTGACAGCAGTACTGGGGGTCACTTTGCTTTCCTTGAACCCTGAAAGGCAAAGTTATGCTATGATACATGCCTACTCCAATATCACCCTAGGCAGGTGTATCATTTGGAGAGCTGCGTCTGCATAATAGCGAAATTGGTTGTGATTCAGCTTTTTCTGCCTCCTGAATGGCAGAATGTTTTACACTATGACAGCATGGACAGACAGGGACTAAGATCAATGTTTTCCACTCAGGGTGGGTCCAGCTGTTGCAAAACTACAAGTCCCAGCATGCCCGGATAGCCGTTGGCTGTCCGGCAATGCTGGGAGTTGTAGTTTTGCAACAGCTGGAGGCACCCTAATTGGGAAATACTTATAGAAAGGCAAATTATCCGTCCTAAAGAAAGGGCCGAGATGTTCTGCACATTTACAGCCTGCTGAGGTCAGCACATAGAGGACCGGGCTATTAATAGCACTGACGGATTAGAATTGCGCAAGTTTTTTTTTTTTTTGGCATATGGGCAAAGCTCTCAGGCCATTCGGTTATCGACGTCACAGAGATAGAATCCATTACACATGGGAGGGGCAGCGGAGAAATAAAAAAATCTCGCTCCTTGGGATTCTACTGAGGCAGTAACCAAAAGCTTCTTGTTACAGCCACATTCCAGTAAGACGCTTTTGTTCCTGGCAATTCAAGAACTAATGATATCCAGGCAGAACGGCGCAGCACGCGGGCACCCGGGACTCACGCCCAGCTGTGCGCGCCGTGTAAATATTAGCTTGTTAGTGGAAGGGAGAAGAGTCGTGAGCATCATGTTGTGAGCTACTGGTGTGTGCGTGTTATATATGGCAAGAGGGTGTGCAAAAAGTGATACAAGAATATAACTACTATAATACTGCTCCTATATACAAGAATATAACTACTATAATACTTCTCCTATATACAAGAATATAACTACTATAATACTGCTCCTATATACAAGAATATAACTACTATAATACTGCTCCTATATACAAGAATATAACTACTATAATACTGCTATGTACAAGAATATAACTACTATAATACTGCTCCTATATACAAGAATATAACTACTATAATACTGCTCCTATATACAAGCATATAACTACTATAATACTGCCTCCTATATACAAGAATATAACTACTATAATACTGCTCCTATATACAAGAATATAACTACTATAATACTGCTCATATATACAAGAATATAATTACTATAATACTGCTCCTATATACAAGAATATAACTACTATAATACTGCTCCTATATACAAGAATATAACTACTATAATACTGCTCCTATATACAAGAATATAACTACTATAATACTGCTCATATATACAAGAATATAATTACTATAATACTGCTCCTATATACAAGAATATAACTACTATAATACTGCTCTTATGTACAAGAATATAACTACTATAATACTGATCCTATATACAAGAATATAATTACTATAATACTGCTCCTATATACAAGAATATAACTACTATAATACTGCTCTTATGTACAAGAATATAACTACTATAATACTGATCCTATATACAAGAATATAACTACTATAATACTGCCCCTATGTACAGGAATATAACTACTATAATACTGCTCCAATATACAAGAATATAACTACTATAATACTGCTCCTATATACAAGAATATAACTACTATAATACTGCTCTTATGTACAAGAATATAACTACTATAATACTGCTCCTATATACAAGAATATAACTACTATAATACTGCCCCTATGTACAGGAATATAACTACTATAATACTGCTCCTATATACAAGAATATAACTACTATAATACTGCCTCCTATATACAAGAATATAACTACTATAATACTGCCCCCTATATACAAGAATATAACTACTATAATACTGCCCCCTATATACAAGAATATAACTACTATAATACTGCGCCTATGTACAATAATATAACTATTATAATACTGCTCCTATGTACAAGAATATAACTACTATAATACTGCTTCTATATACAAGAATATAACTACTATAATACTGCTCCTATATACAAGAAC